>NC_135954.1:114885394-114977663 GCF_053455715.1 Rhinoraja longicauda | reverse complement strand
TAATGTTTATTGGTAATTGTTCCGTTATATACGTAGAACAATTAGGGGCCTATGTTTAGGAGCCATTTATGTTTAGATTAGCTGCTGTCGACATATAATGTTATTTTGTTTAGATATATCTTGCCGTATTATTTTGGATACTTGGGGGTGGTCGTTTGACATACAAGGTGGTCTATATATGGATACAGGGACTGGGAGGAGTTAGATGCAGGGAGGGAGAGGAGTATACAGTTCTTACTCGACCTGTGACCAGAGCTGTGAGCGGATGGAGGAACAGAGCAGCCAGTTACGACTTGTATGCGATATAAGGACAGCCTGGTTTGTTCATCTCCTTGTTTGTACAACTACTTCAATAAACAACTATTAAACTGGAAAAACGACTCAAAGATCTGGTCTGTTGGGGTTAGCGTAAAGATCACTCTGACTCCCTGCAGATTAATGGCAATTAGAAAAGCGTTTACTGGAAAACACTGAACGCTGCCATTACAATTCCCTCAGGTTCCTATTAAACATTAAACATTTTCCCTTTTGACTGCAACCTATGCCCTTTTGTTTTCGTCCGTGAGCCTGATGTCATAGGGGAACAGTTCATTGCAGTGGACTCTGAGGGACAGGATCTGGCAGCATTTGGATCGGAACAAATGGATTAGAGAGAGTCAGCGTGGCTTTGTGCGTAGGAAATTTTGCCTAATGTATCTCAATTTTTTGAAGAGGTCACCACTGATGAGGGCATGGCAGTGTCTACGTGAACTTTATCAAAGCCTTTGACAAGTTCCCATACAGTATGCTAGTCTGGAAGTTAGATCGTTGGTGAGCGAACCAATTGGACTCAACATTGGCTCAGAGAAAGAAGGCAAATGGTTGTGGTGGAGGGCTGTTTTGCTAATTGGAAGCATGTGATCAGTGGAGTGCCGCAGAGGTCGGAGCTGGGTCAACTGCTATTTGTAATTTTATTAACGGTTTAGGAATAGGAATAGAAATAGTTTATTGGCACATGCGACGAGACACAGTGAGATTCGTTGCGTGCATGCACAATGTATAGAGTGATTGCACGGCAGGCGAGTTCACCGCCCCTGACCCGTACTGTTGCCACGCAACGTCTACTGGAGGGCACGCCGTGGATTGCAGTTCAATGTTGCGGCCGCACTTTGCTGCAGCTCGGCTTCACCCGGCTTCTCCCATCAGCGCGTCTCCGGATCCCTCCTGCGCTCCAAGCGTCCCGACACATCTCCCCGTTCCCGAGCTCCTCGCTTCTCCGGGCTCGGGGCCCCTGCTCCACGCCTCGCGTACTACGGTTCTTCGGCTCCACGCCGCTCCTGCTGGCCCTCCAGCCCTTCTCACCGCTCGCCCTCTCCGTCAGCCGGGGTCCGCTTCCACTAGGCCGGCGCTCAACACCCCGAGGCTGGGGCCGCCGAGCAAAGCCGTGACCTGGTCCTCCGCCTATTGCCACGGCTCCCAGCGCCCAGCCCAGCTCTCGCTGCTGCTCGGCCTCCGCTGCCGATCGGCCTCTCCCCGGTCCTCTTCCTCCTTCACTTCTGGCTCGACACTCCGCTCCTCATCTTCCACCGCCTCCTGCTCCAAGGCCGTCGAACACGACTCACTGGGCCCTTCGCCCTCAGGCCCCGGCGGGTCGCCGACCCCCAGCGCTCGCTGCCTCTGCCCCTGCAGACCCTTCAGGCCCCTCGGCTCGGGTTCTTCCCGCTGCTCCTCTCCCAGCTCGCTCAACCCTGTCCTTTCCTACTTTCCTCCTCGGCTTCCTCATCTTCTTCTCCCTCCGCCAGCCGGTCGGCGGCCCTCTGCTTCTCAGTCTTGCTCTCCTGGCTCCCTTCCCGGCCGCGTTTCCCCTGCTCCCGCCGGCTGGCCAGACGTCTTCCCAGCTGCTTCGTGCATCCGCGGGCTTGGCAGCCCTTCTCCTGGTTCCTCTTCCTCCAGCTTCTTCCTAATTTTTTTACAGCACACAAATTATAATAATAATAATAATAATAATAATATTCATTTATTGTCATTGCAACGAGTACAACGAAATTAAAAAATAGCCAATCCTGACGGTGCGTACAAACATATATGCAATAAATGCAAAAACAAATAAATACATAAATACAATTAAATACAATTATATTAAGTACAAGATTTTTTAACGGTGTTGCCTAGTGCAAAGGTAGTGTTCAGTTCTCGTATGGCCCTGGGGTAAAAACTGTTCTTAAGTCTGTTTGTTCGGGATTTGATCGACCTGAAACGTCGACCAGAGGGCAGATGAACAAACAGACGGTGGCCGGGGTGGGATGGATCTTTTATTATTTTGCCTGCTCTACTGAGGCAGCGTAGGCTGAACAGGTGCTCCAGGGAGGGCAGTGAGCAGCCGATGATCTTCTGGGCCGTCGTGATGACCCTCTGAAGGGCCTTCCTGTCCTTTTCTGAGCAGCTGGCATACCATGTGGTTATACAGTATGCCAGCACACTCTCGATGGAGCAGTGATAGAAGGACAACATGAGCTTCTCCTGCAGGTTGGTTTTCCTGAGGATCCTCAGGAAGTGGAGTCTCTGCTGTGCCTTCTTTACTGTGGTGATGGTATTGGTAGACCAGGTAAGATCCTCTGCGATGTGCGTACCCAGGAACCTGAAAGCTGGTACCCTTTCCACACAGACCCCATTGATGTAGAGTGGGTCGTAATCTCCACTGGTTTTTCTAAAGTCAATTATAAGTTCCTTTGTTTTGGAGGAGTTCAGGACCAGATTGTTCACTGAACACCATGCTGCCAGCCTTTGGATTTCATCCCTATAGGCTGTCTCATCTCCTTCTGAGATGAGTCCAACCACAGTCGTGTCATCCGCGAACTTGATGATGGTGTTGGTGGGATGGGTGGGGGTGCAGTCGTGAGTGTAGAGGGAGTAAAGGATGGGGCTCAACACACAGCCCTTCTGCCTCTCACGTGTCCAACACCTTAATAATCTTATACGTTTCGATAAGATCTCCTCTCGTCCTTCTAAATTCCAGTGTATCCAAGCCTAGTCGCTCCAGTCTTTCAACATATGATAGTCCCGCCATTCCGGGAATTAACCTAGTAAACCTACGCTGCACACCCTCAATAGCAAGAATATCCTTCCTCAAATTTGGAGACCAAAACTGCACACAGTACTCCAGGTGCGGTCTCACTAGGGCCCTGTACAACTGCAGAAGGGCCTCTTTGCTCCTATATTCAACTCCTCTTGTTATGAAGGCCAACATTCCATTGGCTTTCTTCACTGCGTGCTGTACCTGCATGCTTCCTTTCAGTGACTGATGCACTAGGACACCCAGATCTCGTTGTACGTGCCCTGTTCCTAACTTGACACCATTCAGATAATATTCTGCCTTCCTATTCTTACCACCAAAGTGGATAACCTCACACTTATCCACATTAAACTGCATCTGCCATGCATCCGCCCATTCACACAGACTGTCCAAGTCACCCTGCAACCACATAGCATCTTCCTCACAGTTCACACTACCACCCAGCTTTGTATCATCTGCAAATTTGCTAAATTTACTCACTTTACAGCAGAGGCGACAAACACAATAAAGAACAACTTCTATGTAGATGGTTGTTTAAAATCCATGCCTTCGGAACAGGCAGCAGTTCAAATGCTAAGAGGCCTGACTGCCCTCTGCCAAATTCATGCTGTCAAAGTGGATCTGCAACAGCCGATTGGCAAGCATTCCACAAGAAAGCAGAACCAAAGAAATCGAGGAGGGATAAAGACAATCTGCCAATGGAAAGAGCACTGGGATTGCACTAGTGCGTTGAAACCGATGTGTCCAAGTTCAGAATTGCTGCACAGGAAGGAACATAGACAAGACGTGGCATCTTGTCCGAGGTCGACTCCATATTCGACCCTTTACGATTTCTAGCACCATTTACTCTGCCAGCCAAACTGATTATGCAGGAGCTCTGTAAGGAAAAACTTGGATGGGATGAAAACATACCCCAAACCTCTCAGTGGCGAGCAGATCTCAACAAGATTGCAGAGTTTAAAGTGGCATGAAGCCCACAAGCTTTGGTCAGATCAGATATGCACAGCTGTACCTCTTTTCAGACGCCAGTGAAAGTGGCTATGGTACTGTTTCATATCATAAGACTGGAAAACGATAACAAAGAAGTGCATATTGCATTCATAATGGGAAAAATCAGAGTGGCACCATTAAAACAAATGACGATTCCCAGAATGGAGCTTTCAGCTGCAGTCCGTGCTGTCAGAGTTGACACAATGCTGCAAAAAGGATTACAGGTTCAACTGGACAAATCCATCTTCTGGATTGATAGCACGACAGTGCTTAAATACATCAACAATGAAACCAAACACTTTCAAACATTTGTAGCAAACAGGATCTCTTTTATAAGGGATGCTACTGATGTATTACAATGGAGATATGTTCGTACAAAGGAAAATCCTGCAGATGAAGCATCTAGAGGACTAACAGCAGACCGCTTCTTAAGCTGTAAAAGATGGATCAAGGGACCAGAGTTTCTCTCTAAGCCAGACGGAAAATCTGCAATCTCTGCTGATGACCCAGAAATCAAGCAATGAACGTAATTGTCAAAAATCCATTAAATACCACAAACTCATTGATCGCCTACTTTACATCACGGAAAAATCTGAAGACTGCCATAGCTTGGCTTATTAAAGTAAAAGCAGCACTCTTGCAATAGATTCAAAGGAGAAAGGAAATTCAGTCTGCTGTGAATAGCCTTGAAAAAGATCCTGGCAAACTAAACGAAAAGGTTGAAAAGGAGTCTTTAAAGCAACATTCCACAGACAATGTTTATGTACTGAAGATCTTTTCCAAGCAGAAAGTGCAATCATCTCTTTCAGTCAAAGACAAAGATTCAAGGAACAACTATCACTACTAGAAGCTGGTAGAAGTGGTGTAAGAAGAACCTTTGCTCCAGGTGATATTGTTGTGGTGGCTGATTCCACTACACCACGAGGCTCCTGGCTAATGGGCAGAATATTGGAGACCATACCAGATGCACAAGGTTTTGTGCGCACAGTTCGACTTCAGACTAAGAGCAACATCTTGGAAAGACCAATTACAAAGATATGTCTGTTCCTCGAAGCTGATACCTGAGTACAGAAAAGACTGGTGGCCTTAAAGATTGAATAATCAATAAAGTAGATTAGATGCCAACACATAGTGCATACCTTTTTTTAATTATGTGTAAAGTTTTTATAGCTCCGTTTAATGTTTATTGGTAATTGTTCCGTTATATACGTAGAACAATTAGGGGCCTATGTTTAGGAGCCATTTATGTTTAGATTAGCTGCTGTCGACATATAATGTTATTTTGTTTAGATATATCTTGCCGTATTATTTTGGATACTTGGGGGTGGTCGTTTGACATACAAGGTGGTCTATATATGGATACAGGGACTGGGAGGAGTTAGATGCAGGGAGGGAGAGGAGTATACAGTTCTTACTCGACCTGTGACCAGAGCTGTGAGCGGATGGAGGAACAGAGCAGCCAGTTACGACTTGTATGCGATATAAGGACAGCCTGGTTTGTTCATCTCCTTGTTTGTACAACTACTTCAATAAACAACTATTAAACTGGAAAAACGACTCAAAGATCTGGTCTGTTGGGGTTAGCGTAAAGATCACTCTGACTCCCTGCAGATTAATGGCAATTAGAAAAGCGTTTACTGGAAAACACTGAACGCTGCCATTACAATTCCCTCAGGTTCCTATTAAACATTAAACATTTTCCCTTTTGACTGCAACCTATGCCCTTTTGTTTTCGTCCGTGAGCCTGATGTCATAGGGGAACAGTTCATTGCAGTGGACTCTGAGGGACAGGATCTGGCAGCATTTGGATCGGAACAAATGGATTAGAGAGAGTCAGCGTGGCTTTGTGCGTAGGAAATTTTGCCTAATGTATCTCAATTTTTTGAAGAGGTCACCACTGATGAGGGCATGGCAGTGTCTACGTGAACTTTATCAAAGCCTTTGACAAGTTCCCATACAGTATGCTAGTCTGGAAGTTAGATCGTTGGTGAGCGAACCAATTGGACTCAACATTGGCTCAGAGAAAGAAGGCAAATGGTTGTGGTGGAGGGCTGTTTTGCTAATTGGAAGCATGTGATCAGTGGAGTGCCGCAGAGGTCGGAGCTGGGTCAACTGCTATTTGTAATTTTATTAACGGTTTAGGAATAGGAATAGAAATAGTTTATTGGCACATGCGACGAGACACAGTGAGATTCGTTGCGTGCATGCACAATGTATAGAGTGATTGCACGGCAGGCGAGTTCACCGCCCCTGACCCGTACTGTTGCCACGCAACGTCTACTGGAGGGCACGCCGTGGATTGCAGTTCAATGTTGCGGCCGCACTTTGCTGCAGCTCGGCTTCACCCGTCTTCTCCCATCAGCGCGTCTCCGGATCCCTCCTGCGCTCCAAGCGTCCCGACACATCTCCCCGTTCCCGAGCTCCTCGCTTCTCCGGGCTCGGGGCCCCTGCTCCACGCCTCGCGTACTACGGTTCTTCGGCTTCACGCCGCTCCTGCTGGCCCTCCAGCCCTTCTCACCGCTCGCCCTCTCCGTCAGCCGGGGTCCGCTTCCACTAGGCCGGCGCTCAACACCCCGAGGCTGGGGCCGCCGAGCAAAGCCGTGACCTGGTCCTCCGCCTATTGCCACGGCTCCCAGCGCCCAGCCCAGCTCTCGCTGCTGCTCGGCCTCCGCTGCCGATCGGCCTCTCCCCGGTCCTCTTCCTCCTTCACTTCTGGCTCGACACTCCGCTCCTCATCTTCCACCACCTCCTGCTCCAAGGCCGTCGAACACGACTCACTGGGCCCTTCGCCCTCAGGCCCCGGCGGGTCGCCGACCCCCAGCGCTCGCTGCCTCTGCCCCTGCAGACCCTTCAGGCCCCTCGGCTCGGGTTCTTCCCGCTGCTCCTCTCCCAGCTCGCTCAACCCTGTCCTTTCCTACTTTCCTCCTCGGCTTCCTCATCTTCTTCTCCCTCCGCCAGCCGGTCGGCGGCCCTCTGCTTCTCAGTCTTGCTCTCCTGGCTCCCTTCCCGGCCGCGTTTCCCCTGCTCCCGCCGGCTGGCCAGACGTCTTCCCAGCTGCTTCGTGCATCCGCGGGCTTGGCAGCCCTTCTCCTGGTTCCTCTTCCTCCAGCTTCTTCCTAATTTTTTTACAGCACACAAATTATAATAATAATAATAATAATAATAATAATATTCATTTATTGTCATTGCAACGAGTACAACGAAATTAAAAAATAGCCAATCCTGACGGTGCGTACAAACATATATGCAATAAATGCAAAAACAAATAAATACATAAATACAATTAAATACAATTATATTAAGTACAAGATTTTTTAACGGTGTTGCCTAGTGCAAAGGTAGTGTTCAGTTCTCGTATGGCCCTGGGGTAAAAACTGTTCTTAAGTCTGTTTGTTCGGGATTTGATCGACCTGAAACGTCGACCAGAGGGCAGATGAACAAACAGACGGTGGCCGGGGTGGGATGGATCTTTTATTATTTTGCCTGCTCTACTGAGGCAGCGTAGGCTGAACAGGTGCTCCAGGGAGGGCAGTGAGCAGCCGATGATCTTCTGGGCCGTCGTGATGACCCTCTGAAGGGCCTTCCTGTCCTTTTCTGAGCAGCTGGCATACCATGTGGTTATACAGTATGCCAGCACACTCTCGATGGAGCAGTGATAGAAGGACAACATGAGCTTCTCCTGCAGGTTGGTTTTCCTGAGGATCCTCAGGAAGTGGAGTCTCTGCTGTGCCTTCTTTACTGTGGTGATGGTATTGGTAGACCAGGTAAGATCCTCTGCGATGTGCGTACCCAGGAACCTGAAAGCTGGTACCCTTTCCACACAGACCCCATTGATGTAGAGTGGGTCGTAATCTCCACTGGTTTTTCTAAAGTCAATTATAAGTTCCTTTGTTTTGGAGGAGTTCAGGACCAGATTGTTCACTGAACACCATGCTGCCAGCCTTTGGATTTCATCCCTATAGGCTGTCTCATCTCCTTCTGAGATGAGTCCAACCACAGTCGTGTCATCCGCGAACTTGATGATGGTGTTGGTGGGATGGGTGGGGGCGCAGTCGTGAGTGTAGAGGGAGTAAAGGATGGGGCTCAACACACAGCCCTGTGGTGAGCCGGTGCTCAGTGTAATGGTGGAGGAGAGGTGAGGGCCTATTTTGACTGTCTGGGGGCGGTTGGTCAGGAAGTCCTTGATCCATTGGCAGATGGTTTGGGAAAAACCAAGGTCGGAAAGTTTGGTGACCAGTCTGCTCGGGATGACCGTGTTAAAGGCAGAGCTGAAGTCGAGGAAGAGCATCCTCACATAGCTCCCCTGGTGTTCAAGGTGGGTCAGTGCAGTGTGAAGAGCAGTGTCGATGGCATCCCCTGTAGACCTATTTGCTCTGTAGGCAAACTGGTGTGGGTCGAAGGTGGGTGGGAGGCTGGCTTTGATGTGCTGCAGGACAAATTGGGCATTTGGTGGATTTTTAAAGGTAAGAATGTACCTGTTGCATGTATTGGTCGTATGTGCCGTAATCTGCCATGTCTTCCAGATGGCTTTAGCGACTTCGTGCGTCACGCACTTTGACCTTACGACCTTTTGTGTAATCACCTAATACAAATGGCAGCCACCTACGGCGCTGACAAAGTTACAAAACACACCAGCTCCTCCTTTTGTGCCCCCCCTTCCCCCAGCAGCTCCCTCACGTCGGGTCCTGCATTTTTCTCCCCCTCCCCCCTTACGGCTGTCCCCCCACGCCGTGTTCTCCATTGTTCTTGCCCTCCCCCCCCTTACGGCTGTCCCCCCACGCCGTGTTCTCCATTGTTCTCCCCCCCTCTTACGGCTGTCCCCCCACGCCGTGTTCTCCATTGTTCTTCCCCTCCCCCCTTACGGCTGTCCCCCCACGCCGTGTTCTCCATTGTTCTTCCCCTCCCCCCCCTTACGGCTGTCCCCCCACGCCGTGTTCTCCATTGTTCTTCCCCTCCTACCCCCCTTACGGCTGTCCCCCCACGCCGTGTTCTCCATTGTTCTTCCCCTCCCCCCCCTTGCGGCTGTCCCCCCACGCCGTGTTCTCCATTGTTACCATATAATATAACCATATAACAATTACAGCACGGAAACAGGCCAGTTTGGCCCTTCTAATCCATGCCGATCACTTTCTCCGACCTAGTCCTATCTACCTGCTCTCAGACCATAACCCTCCAATCCCCTTCCATCCATATACCTATCCAATTTACTCTTAAATAATAAAATCGAGCCTGCCTCCACCACTTCCACCGGAAGCTCATTCCACACCGCCACCACCCTCTGAGTAAAAAAGTTACCCCTTATGTTACCCCTAAACTTTTGTCCCTTAATTCTGAAGTTATGTCCCCTTGTTTAAATCTTCCCCACTCTCAAAGGGAAAAGCCTACCCACGTCAACTCTGTCCGTCCCTCTTAAAATTTAAAAAACCTCTATCAAGTCCCCCCTTAACCTTCTGCGCTCCAAAGAATAAAGACCCAACCTGTTCAATCTCTCTCTGTAGCTTAAGTGCTGAAACCTAGCCAACATTCTAGTAAATCTCCTCTCTACTCTCTCTATTTTGTTGACATCCTTCCTATAATTTGGCGACCAGAACTGCACACCATATTCCAGATTCGGCCTCACCAATGCCTTGTACAATTTTAACATTACATCCCAACTTCTATATTCGAAGCTCTGATTTATAAAGGCAAGCATACCAAACGCCTTCTTCACCACCCTATCCACATGAGATTCCACCTTCAGGGAACAATGCACAGTTATTCCCAGATCCCTCTGTTCCACTGCATTCCTCAATTCCCTACCATTTACCCTGTACGTCCTATTTTGATTTGTCCTACCAAAATGCAGCACCTCACTCTGATCAGCATTAAACTCCATCTGCCATCTTTCAGCCCACCGTTCCAAAAGGCCCAAGTCTCTCTGTAGACTTTGAAAATCTACTTCATTGAAAATGTTCTTCCCATAAAATGTAATATAACGTAAAACATAGCAAAACAGGCTCTTCTGACTACAATGTCTGTGAGGAACCTGATGCCAAGCTAAACTAAACTCATCTGCCAGCGCATGATCCATATCCCTCCATGATCTGCAACTCCATGCGTCCATCTAAAAACCTCTTAAATGCCACTATCATATCTGCCAATACCTCCACATCTGCAATTCTTTCCACACACTGACCAACTCCTGTGTAAAAAAAACAAATACCCATCCTTCTCCCCTGAACTTTGACCCTTACACCTTATATCTGTGCCCTCTAGCTTTTGACATTTCCAACTTGCTGATCCATGCCTCTGGTCACCTCTCAATACCTCTCATGGTGTTGTCATGGGCGGGAATGTGAACTTTCCCAACATAGAAGTTAAAGAAAACACAAACCAACTTTGTCTAACCTCTCCTCATAACTGACTACCACTAACTCAGGCATCATTCTGATAATCTCTTCCACACCCTCACCAAAACACACAACCTTCCTGTAATGGGGCGACCAGAACTACATTCATTCGACCAAATTTGGCACAAACAAAGTCGTCTAAAGCTGCATTATAACTTCCTGACTCTTATACCCAGTGCCCCGACCAGTGAAGCCGAACATACCATAAGGCTTCTTCACCACTCTGTCTACTTGTGTTGCCACCGACCCCATGATCCCTCTATACATTAATGCTTTTAAGGTTCTTTCCATTAACTGTCTAGTTTTTGTTGCCATTCGACCTCCCAAAGTACAACATCTCACACATGTTTGGATTAAACCGCCGTTAATCTGCCATTCCACCGTCCAGTTCCGCAGTTAATGAATTTGCAGTTGACACATATACAGTGGACAATTAGGAAGGATACCTGGGTGGAATTGAGAAATAGAAAATAAAAGATCACCTTGTCTGGAGTGACATTATAGTGGCAGATAGTCAGCAGGAATTACAACAAATGTGTCGCGAGATTGCAAGCAGCTTAAATACTAATGGTGTTGTCATGGGCGGGAATGTGAACTTTCCCAACATAGACTGTGATTGTCCATCACCCTCGTCTGTTAAAGCCCCCCACAAGAGCGAGGGGATGTTTGACCTACACTTACGACATTGGGAAGGGCGCATGGTTGAAATATCAGTCTGAAGAAGGGTCTCGACGCGAAATGGCACCCATTCCTTCTCTCCCGAGATGCTGCCTGGCCCGTTGAGTTACTCCAGCATTTTGTGTCTACGTTCGATTTAAACCAGCATCTGCAGGTTTTTTTTCCTTATGGTTGAAATATCGTTGGGCGAGCCTTTTGGGACTAGTGACAGCAGTTCTTGTACCTTTAGATTTTTGGATGAGGTCAGGGCTGGTCATTGTTAAAGTTCTGAATTGAGGCAAGTCTGACTTTGATGTACTAGACAGGAACTTGCAAAAGTTGATTTTCAACGTGTCATGTTGAGAGTTCAAAGCATGCATATTTCCGTGAAAGTGCATGGCAGGCAGGTGGGAGTAAGGAAGCCTGATGACTAGAGAAATTGAGGATTTGGGTCGGGTAAGCGGAGCTGGGATCAACAGTATTCTGGAGAAATTTAGGGGACTGAGGAGCATACTTAAGGAAATCAGGATGGGGAGAAAAGCGTGGAGTAGCTCTGAAAGATAAAATTAAGGAGAATCCAAAGATATTTTGTAAGTACATTAAGAAAAAGAGGATAACGAGAGAGATAACAGGGTCCCTCAGAAACCAAAACCGAAATTTATTCTGGTAGCCGCAGGAGATGAACAACATCCTCAGTTTTAACACTGGAGCAAGTCATGAAGACTAGGGAACTCTGGACAGGACATGGAGATATCAGGAAGAGAGCCCACATTACGGTTCAGGGGGTATTGACATCTTAAGGTGTATGAAGGTAGATAAATCTCCCAGGCCTTATTAGATATTTCCATTGACATTGTGGGAAACTAAGGACGAAATTGCGGGAGCCCTGATTGAGATATATGTATCAGTGTTAGACATGGATGAGGTGCCGGATGATTGGAGGGTGGCGAAAGTTACGCCTCTATTTGGGAATGTCTGCAAGGAACAGCCACGGAACTTTACACATGTGAACCTAATATCCGGGTAGGTCAGTTACTAGAGAGCATTTTGTAGGAAAAATATTTATTCTTTTGGATAAAAAAAGGATGAATAGAGATAATTGATATGGTTTTGTAGATGGGAAACCGAGTCTCACGAATTCAATTGAGTATTTTTGAAGAAGTAACCAAGAAGGTTGATGATGGCAATACAAAAGATGGACTTTGATAAGGTACCGCATGGTAGGCTGCTCTGTTTGTTTAGATCACAGAGCATCCACGTTGCATTCAGGGAGAGCTCGCTGTCTGGATACAGAATTGGCTGAATGGAAGGAAGCAGAGGGTAGTGGTGAAAGATTGTTTTTTTTAACTGGCCAGTAACTAATTATGCATGGCATGATTAGTACGTTTGCAGGATTCTCTGCCAGGGGAGGCAGTGGAGGCCAATTCGCCGGATGTTTTCAAGAGAGAGTTCAAGAGATATCGTTCTTAGGGTGAGGCTCGAAGGGCCGAATGGCCTAATCCTGCACCTATTTTCTATATTTCCATGTGTCTATGTTTCCATGTTTCTTTGACATTAAAGAGGGTGGAATTGTAGATTGTGAAGATGTTATCAAAAATAACAGCAGGATCTTGATCAGCTGGGCAAGTGTGCTGAAGAATAACTAATGGATATTAATGCAGATACGTGTGTAGGGCTCGGGGTAGTGTTGTGGAACAGAGGAATCGCGGAGTTGAGAGAGTGTCGTTAGTTCCCAGAGAGTGGCATCACAGGTATAGCGGGTGGTAAAGAAAGCTGTTGGTACATTGGCCTTGGAGCACTGAGGCACTGTATAAGAAGGGACTGAGCCGATTGCACTTTCTGAGGCGGCTCAGCTCTTTCAACGTCAGCAGTGAGATGCAATTGGTGGTGGCCATTGCCATCTTCTCCCCTGTCGTGTGCTGGGGCAGCAGGGGTAAGGCTGCAGACGCCAACAGAATTAACAAACTCATCAAGAAGGCTGGCTCCGCCCTGGAGGTGGAGCTTGATTCATTGCAGCTGCTCATGGAAGGAGGATGCTAAGGTATAGTATCGAATCGTATCTGTTAGGACTTTGAATACAGAAGTTAAAACATTCTGTTCCGGTTATCCAAGACGTTGGTGAGTCTGCATTTGGAGTATTTTGTTCAGTTTTGGTCACTCTGCTACAGGAGGGATGCCATAATGCTGAAAAGGGTGCAGATTAGATCTACAAGGACATGAGAGCCCGAACTATAAGAGAAGGTTTGGGCAGGCTTGGACTTTGTTGCTTGGAACGGAGGAGGCTATGAAGGGGCCACCTTAGAGAGGCATATATAATCCTGTATAAAATAGACAGGGTGAATGTATAGGCTTTCAACCAGTGTAGAGGAATTGAACCAGTGGATCTGGGTTTTTAGGTGAAAGAGGCATTAAGAAGAACCTGAGGGGCAACGTTTTCACGTAGAGAGTAGATACGACGTATATCTGGAATAAGTTGGCAGAGGAGGTAGTTGAAGCAGGAACAATAACTACATTCAAAAGGCAATGGATAGTCAAGATTTAGAGGGTGATTTGCTAAATGCCAGCAAATATGACCAGCTTGGATAGAGCATTTTAGTCGGAATGGGCGAGTTGGGCTGAAGGACCTCGTTCTGTGCTGTATGATTCTATCTACATTTACAGCAAGTTCTAGGTCATGTGAGAAGGTGGATCAAAGAATGGAAATAGGAGTTTATCACTGACAAGTGTGAGGTGTTGCACTTTGTTATGTCAAACGTGGGCAGGACCTACACATTCAGTATTAGAGCCCATGGTGAGTGTGTAAAACAGAAAGATCTGGGAGTACAGGTGTATGGTGGCGAGTTCGGAAGCCTGGGTGATGAAGAAGTCGTTTAGCGGCTGGCTCCATGGGAAGGGTATTGAGTGGTGGGACAACATGATACTGCTGTACTCCCAGTGGAAGAAGCTGGGATGACAAGGGACAGGTGCGGTGGTGTGAGATTCAACCTTTGTTGATAATTCAATTACATACTCACTGAACAGAAAACCCTTTGGGGGGAACGGCAACCCAGTCCACCACGGAGTTGAAAGGAGATGCTAGCAGTGCCCTTGACGGCCCCAATAACTGGAGCTCTACAGTAGGTCTCTGTGCCCACACACGTAAAAGTGCTGACCCCTGGTGGAGGATCGATCTGGGCACAACCCATATCATATATGCTGTAAGAATCAGCAACAGAATGGACTGTTGTCGGGAAAGGATCCTGGGAGCAGAGATCCGCATTGGGATCTCGCTGGAGAATAACGGGAACTCCAACAAAGTGTGAGTATTGCGCGGCAACACTAGCTTCATTTCAACTCTGTCCACAGGTCTTGTGGCGATTCCATGCACGGTTCAGTATGTCTGATGCATTGAATGCAACAGTGCCAAATACAAGGCTCATAGTGTCATACAGCATGGAAACAGGTCCTTCAGCCCAATTCATCCACGCCGACGAAGATATCCCATCTAAGCTAGTCTCATTTGGCCCATATCCCTTCAAACCTTTCCTACCCACGCAGTCCAAATGTATCTATATATTACTATAACTCTCATGGGGATTGATTGTTTGTTTCTCCGTTCCCGAAATACAGCGGAAACGGTGCACAATGGCGTGTAAATGTCCCCCCCCTGCTCAACATTGTCCTGGGGTGGAGTGGAGGAAGTTTCGTTCAAATTGGTGTCATATTTTAAAAGTTATTGGCTTTTTAACGGTTAACGAAAATCACTTTTCCATTTGACCTGGCCGTCAGCCGCGTTCGTTGTCACCATGGGAGCTCGGAGGGAGGTGGGACCCGCCCGAGTTGCCCTTCGTCTCTCCAGCGCCTGCTTCAACCGACGGCGTCGAGTGCCCGATCCCGCCCGGCCCCAGCGTCCCGGACCATCACTGGACTGCAACCCCAGCGGGCAGCTTCTTCTCCTCCTCCTCCTGCATCTCCTCCAGCGTCCGCTTCATCCGACGGCGTCGTCAACGACTCCAACAACAATGGCGGCCGCTCTCCTTCTTCTCTTCCTCCCGCTCCGCCATCTTGTGCGTCCCCCCACCCCCCCCCCCCCCGCCTCCCGCCAGGATGTGTGGTGCCCGCTCCCGCCCGGCCCCAATACCCCGGACAATCAACGGACTGCAACCCCAGTGAGTAGCGCGGCACACACACTCCTCCAGGGTAATAGTAGCCTCTTCTCCTCCTCCTCCTCCCGCGTCTCCTCCAGTGCCCGCTTCCACCCACTGCATCGTCGACGACTCCAACAACAATGGCGGCCGCTCTCCTTCTTCGCCATCTTGTGCGCGCCTCCCCCCTCCGCGCTGCTCGCCGGGAGAGTAGTCCACGTCCCGCCCGGACCTAGCGCACCGGACCATTACCGGATTACAACCCCAGTGGACATTGCGGCACACACACATACACACACACACCCCCAGGGTAATAATAAAAATAATAATAACATTCAATAATAATAATAATAACAATAACAATAACAATAATAATAATAATAATAATAATAATAATAATAATTATAATTATAATAATAATAATAATAATAGTAATAATAATAATAATAATAATAATAATAATAATAATAATAATAATAATAATAATAATAATAATAATAATAATAATAATAATATATAAAATATTACATTGTATGGCTGTTAATATACTGTATATTAATCTCTTGCAGGGGAGGGGGATGTGGGGGGGGTGACTGACTTGCGGAGGGATGGAGTGGGTGAGGGGGGTAAGGGGGAGGGGAGGAGGGGGAGTAAGAGGGGTTGAGGGGGATGGAGTGGGTGAGTGAGGGGGAGGGGAAGGGGGAGGGGAGAGTGGAGGAGGGGACGGTGCTAGACCAATGTAGGAGACCTTTGGGCCCAACGGGTTCACCCTGTTCTAGTATATTTTAAATGTTATTATTATACCCGCTCCATATACCCACCATCCCAATGAGCGGAAAGACAATACATGATTAAAATTGAGCCATCTGTCCCGATTTACAAACTTAATATCCTGACTGATGAAGGCCAGTATGCCAAAAGCCTTCCGTTGTACAAGTGTTCGTGCTGAGATAGGCACTTTGTCATTGCACACATTCCTGATACCGTGTTTGAAACGTGGTTGATGCCCTGGCGCCGCATCCCTCATGATACCTTCATGTTTCTGTTCCATCCAGGTGTGGAACAGTCCAGTCTGTTTCAGATATCTACACTTACATCTGCGAAGGATTCACGGGTCGATATGTGAACATCAGGATCCCAGGAATTGAAAAAACCCTGAGTTTGTGTGAGGTTGAGGTCTTTGGAAAGAAGTTGCCGGTCCAGGATAAGGCAGGTAAGTGCTCCGAGTGTTTCACTGTCAACTGTGCCGAAAACAGAACAATCAAATTCTCATTTATACCCGTATAACCCCTCTCCCATCGGGAAATAGGTAGAGAGGTGTGAAAAGGCACACCTCCGGATTAAGGGAGAGTTTCTTCCTCGCTGTTATCAGGTAACTGAACCAAACCAGGGAGCAGTCCTGAGCCACTATCTATCTCATCGGAGACCCTCAGACTAACGTTGATCGGATTTTACTGACCCTTTCTTGCACTATTCACATTATTGCCTTATTATGATTCTGTACACTGTGGGTGACTCGATTATAATCGTGTATTGTCTTTCTGCTAACCGGTTGGGACGCAACAAAAAGCTTTTCACTGTACCTTGGTAAGGGCCATTCAGAAGCCTGATAACAGAGGGGAAGAAGCTGTTCCTGAGTCTGGAGGCGTACACTATCAAGCGGCTGTATCTTCTGCTCAGAGGGAGTAGGGAGAAGTAGGAATGATAAGGGTGTAAAAAGTCTTTGATTATGTCGGCTGCTTTTCTGAGCCAGCATGAACTGTAGATGGAATCGATGATGTGCTATCTGGTCTGTGTACATCTACAACTACGCAATGTCTTGCGGTCTTGGACAGGGCTGTTTCCAGAACAAGCTGTGATGCAACCTGAGGTAAGCTTTTTGGTCGAAGACCCGCAGGAATCATATAGGCGGAGCAGTGGGAGAGTACCGAAATTAAAGTGTTGTATTTAAATACGCGAAGTATAAGAAATAAAGTGGATGAGCTTGAGGCTCAGTTAGATATTGGCAAGTATGATGTTGTGCGAATCACTGAGACATGGCTACAAGAGGACCAGGGCTGTGAACTGAATATTCAGGGGTACACAATATATAGAAAAGACAGACAGGTGGGCAGAGGGGGTGGGGTCGCTCTGTTGGTGAGGAATGATATTCACTCCCTTGCAAGGGGTGACATAGAATCAGGAGATGTAGAATCAGTATGGATAGAAATGAGGAATTGTAGGGGTAAAAAGACCCCAATGGTAGTTATCTACAGGCCCCCAAAGAGTAGCCTCGACATAGGATGCAAGTTGAATCTGGAGCTGAAATTGGCATGTCGCAAATGTAATGCTACAGTGGTTATGGGAGATTTCAACATGCAGATAAGACTGGGAAAATCAGGTTGGTAATGGACCCCAGGAAAGAGAGTTTGTGGAGTGTCTCCGAGATGGATTCCTAGAACAGCTTGTACTGGAGCCTACTAGGGAGAAGGCAATTCTGGATTTAGTGTTGTGTAATGAACCTGATCTGATAAGGGGACTCGAGGTAAAAGAGCCATTAGGATGCAGTGATCACAATATGATAAGTTTTACTCCACAAATTGAGAGGGAGAAGGGAAAATCGGAAGTGTCAGTATTACAGTATAGCAAAGGGGATTACAGAGGCATGAGGCAGGAGCTGGCCAGAATTGACTGGAAGGAGGCCCTAGCAGGGAAGAGGGTGGACCAGCAATGGCAGGTATTCCTGTGAATAATGCAGAAGTTGCAGGATCAATTGATCCCAAAGAGGAGGAAAGATTCCAAGGGGAGTAAGAGGCACCCGTGGCTGACAAGGGAAGTCAAGGACAGCATAAAAATAAAAGAGAAGAAGTTCAACAAAGCAAAGAAGAGTGGGAAGCCAGAGAATTGGGATTCTTTTAAAGAGCAACAGAAGATGACTAAGAAGGCAATACGGGGACAAAAGATGAGGTACGAGGGTAAACTAGCCAATAATATAAAAGGGGTAGTAAAAGCTTTTTTAGGTATGTAAAGAGGAAAAAAATAGCCAATGCAAATGTGGGTCCCTTGAAGACAGAAGCGGGGGAATTTATTATGGGGAACAAGGAAATGGCAGACGAGTTCAACCGGTACTTTGGATCTGTCTTCACTAAGGAAGATACAAACAATCTCCCAGATGTTCTAGTGGCCAGAGATCCTCGGGTGACGGAGAAACTGAAGGAAATCCACATTAGGCAGGAAATTGTGTTGGGTAGACTGATGGGACTGAAGGCTGAAGGCTGATAAATTCCCAGGGCCTGATGGTCTGCATCCTAGAGTACTTAAGGAAGTGGCGCTAGAAATTGTGGACGCATTGGTGATCATTTTCCAATGTTCTATAGATTCAGGATCAGTTCCTGTGGATTGGAGGAAAGCTAATGTTGACCCACATTTTAAGAAAGGAGGGAGAGAGAAAACGGGAAATTATAGACCAGTTAGTCTGACATGAGTGGTGGGGAAGATGCTGGAGTCAATTGGTGGTGTACCTTGACTTTCAGAAAGCCTTTGACAAGGTTCCACATAGGAGATTAGTGGGCAAAATTAGAGCACATGGTATTGGAGATAGGGTGCTGACATGGATAGAAAATTGGTTGACAGACAGAAAGCAAAGTGTGGGGATGAATGGGTCCCTTTCAGAATGACAGGCAGTAACTAGTGGGGTACCGCAAGGCTCGGTGCTGGGACCGCAGCTATTTACAATATACATTCATTACTTGGATGAAGGGATTAAAAGTACCATTAGCAAATTTGCAGATGATACAAAGCTGGGTTGCAGGGTGACTTGGACAGGTTGTGTGAGTGGGCGGATGCATGGCAGATGCAGTTTAATGTGGATAAGTGTGAGGTTATCCACTTTGGTGGTAAGAATAGGAAGGCAGAGCATTATCTGAATTACGTCAATTAGGAAAAGGGGTCGTACAACGAGATCTGGGTGTCCTAGTGCATCAGTCACTGAAAGGAAGCATGCAGGTACAGCAGGCAGTGAAGAAAGCCAATGGAATGTTCGCCTTCAGAACAAAAGGAGTTGAGTATAGGAGCAAAGGGGTCCTTCTGCAGTTGTACAGGGCCCTAGTGAGATTGCACCTACTGCGTGCAGTTTTGGTCTCCAAATTTGAGGAAGGATATTCTTGCTATTGAGGGCGTGCAGCGTAGGTTTACGAGGTTAATTCCCGGAATGGCGGGACTGTCGTATGTTGAAAGACTGGAGCGACTAGGCTGGAATGTAGAAGGATGAGAGGAGATCTTATCGAAACCTATAAGATTATTAAGGGGTTGGACACGTTAGAGGACGGAAACATGTTCCAAATGTTGGGGGAGTCCAGAACAAGGGGCCACAGTTTAAGAATAAGGGGTAGGCCATTTAGAACTGAGATGAGGAACAACTTTTTCAGTCAGAGAATTGTGAATCTGTGGAATTCTCTGCCTCGGAGGGCAGTGGATGCCAATTCTCTGAATGCATTCAAGAGAGAGTTAGATAGAGCTCTTAAGGATAGCGGAGTAAGGGGTATGGGGAGATGGCAGGAACGGGGTACTGATTGAGAATGATCAGCCATGATCACATTGAATGGCGGTGCTGGCTCGAAGGGCCCAATGGCCTTCTCCTGCGCCTATTGTCTATTGTCTCACAGGATGCCTGACGGAGAGAAGAGGAGTTACCCCAGGACTTTGTTTCTGCTCAAAATCCCAGCCCCTGTCACCGATAAAACTCTGTCTGTGTTTGCGCTGAACAGCAAGGTCAGGAACATCCGTCTGCCTAGGGTCCCAACTGACAAGGTGTCAAAGGAGAAGAAAGTCCCAGAGATACAAGAAACTGCAGCTGCTGGGATCTTGAGCAAAACACAAAGTGCTGGAGTCAGGCAACATCTGTGAATGAAATGGTCAGGTAACGTTTTCAGTTGTGTCCCATCTTCAGACTCTGGTTCTGACCTCGTTGACTTGATCTCTTTCTAGATATGGGATCGTGAGCTCCACTTCTGAACAGACAATCTATATCTCTTGTCACGGAATGAGTGGCCAGTATGTGAACATTATCGTCCGTGGATCTCAAAATATCCTGACCTTTTCTGAGGTGGAGGTCTTTGGCATCTGAGTACAGAAGGGCCAAGTTACCTAAACGGTCTACCACCAGTACGCTTTTCCTGGGACTGATACTAATGTAGCCGCATTGTGGCCCATCCCTATGTCTTCACGGATGCTGCTCAAATTGTTGTTCCATTAGTATTTTATTTCTTTCGTCCCAGATCTGGCCAGCCGCAATATTTCGTGCCTCCGTGTGGAAACAAATCATTTTGTTGTAACGAGAACTGGAAATGCCATATTGGTGCAGTAGTAAATGAAGAATGAACCTCAGTGTGTTCGCGGATCGTGATGTGGGCTCAGGTTGGGTAGAAACAACCAAAGTAAACGATTTATTGATTCCTTTTTGTCACATGTACCTCAGTACAGTGAAATACTTGGCTTTGCAAACAGCGATAAAGTCATGGAGCAGACCTCGCCTAGATGGTACATAAGTGTCGCCACGTTTTGACGCTGACAAAATTACAAAAGGTTACCGACCATCCCGAACATGGCAGCGGTCCCCACATCACCCCCCCCCCCCCACATCACCCCCCCCCCCCCACCCCAATATGCCCCGACCACACATGCGCTACAACATATTCCATCGGAAGTCAGTACAAAAACCCGACATGGATCAGGAATATAGTGAATAGAGGAATATCCTCCTTCTTTAGCACACGACTCAAAATAAAAAGCAAACATACATACAAGCAATATAGCAACATTTATTAAATAAATGAATATACTGATCAACAATCTAACAACTGCAGCAAAGCAAAGCAAAGCAAAGCAATATCCGTACCAACGGTCATGTATGGAAAAAAACATTTAGTCATTAGTCTTTGTATCTGTGATACGGCTTGCAGACCTGTCCTGCACGTGTCTTGTACAGCCCTTCTGTGGTACATCATATGTGATGATACCACAGGCGCAGGCTTCACCGCCGATTTCTCCGTCGGTACAGGCATCCCAGGCGGTTCCTCCACAGGTGCAGACACCAGCACTGGTCCCAAAACTGTTCAGGGTCCACTGTCACATGTCCATTACTCATAAGAACATATTCGTCTTCTATCCACATCATCTGATCCGGGTAGTCATAGAAACATAGGAACAAAGGAAATAGGTGCATGAGGAAACCATTTGGCCCTTCGAGCCAGCACCGCCATTCATGGTGATCGTGGCTGATCATCCACAATCAGTAACCTGTGCCTGCCTTCTCCCCATATCCCTTGATTCCACTCGCCCCGAGAGCTCTATCTGACTCTCTTCTAAATTCATCCAGTGAATTGGCCTCCACTGACAATAGACAATAGACAATAGGTGCATGAGTAGGCCATTCGGCCCTTCGAGCCAGCACGGCCATTCTCCGTGATCATGGCTGGTCATCCACAATCAGTACCCCGTTCCAGCCTTCTCCGCATACACCTTGACTTCGCTATCATTAAGAGCTCTATCTGACTCTTTATTGAAAGCATCCTGGTAATTGGCCTCCACTGCTTTCTCAGGCAGAGAGTTCCACAGCTTCACAACTCTGAGTGAAAAAGTTTTTCCTCATCTCCGTTCTAAATGTCATATCCCTTGTTCTTAAACTTCGGGACGCCCCCAAAATCGGGAACATGTTTCCTGCCTCGAGCATGTCCAATCCCTTGATAATCTTAATTGTTTCAGTAAGATCCCCTCTCATCCTTCTAAATTCCAGAGTGTACAAGCTCAGTCGCTCCAGTCTTTCAACATACGACAGTCTCGCCATTCCGAGAATTAACCTCGTGAACCTACATTGCACTCCCTGAATAGTAAGAATGTCCTTCCTCAAATTTGGAGAACACAACTGCATACAATACTCAAGGTGTGGTCTCACTAGGGCATTGTACAGCTGCAGAAGGACCTCTCAACTCCTCTTGTTATGAAAGCCAACATGCCATTAGCTTTCTTCACTGCCTGCTGTACCTGCATGTTTACTTTCAGTGACTGATGAACTAGCACACCCAGATCCCGTTGAACTTTCCCTTTTCCTAACTTGACACCATTCAGATAATAATCTGCCTTTCTGTTCTTACCACCCGACTTGATAACATCACATTTATCCACATTAAACGGCATCTGCCATGCATCTGCCTACTCACACAACCTGTCAAAGTCACCCTGCATCCTCATAGCATCCTCGTCACACTACCACCCAGCTTTGTGTCATCTGCAAATTTGCTAATGTTACTTTTAATCCCTTCATCTAGGTTATTAATATATATTGTAAATAGTTGTGGTCCCAGCACCGAGTCTTACGTTACCCCATTGGACACTGCCTGCCATCCTGAAAGGGATCCATTTATCCCTACACTTCGCTTCCTGTCTGCCAACCAATTTTCTATCCCTGTCAGTACCCTACCCCCAATAACATGTGCTCTATTTTTGCCCACTAATCTCCTATGTGGGACCCAATCGAAGGCTTTCTGAAAGTCCTGGTACACTACATCCACTGGCTCCCCCTTGTCCATTTTCCTAGTTACATCCTCAAAAAAATCCAGAAGATTAGTCAAGCATGATTTCCCCTTCGTAAATCCATGCTGACTCTGAACGATCCTGTTACTGCTATCCAAATGTTCCGCAATTTCTTCTTTAATAATTGACTCCAGCATCTTCCCCACCAGCGATGTCAGGCTAACTGGTCTATAATTTCCTGTTTTCTCTCTCCCTCCTTTCTTAACAAGTGGGGTTACATTAGCTACCCTCCAATCCACAGGAACTGATCTGAATCTATAGAACATTGGCAAATGATCACCAATGCGTCCACGATTTCTAGAGCCACCTCCTTAAGTACCTTGGGATGCAGACCATCAGGCCCCGGGGATTTATCAACCTTCAGTCCCGTCAATCTACCCAACGCCATTTCCCGCCTAATGTGATTTTCCTTCAGTTCCTCCGTCACCCAAGGATCTCTGGCCACTAAAACATCTGGGAGATTGTTTGTGTCTTCATTAGTGAAGACAGATTGAAAGTACCTTTTCAACTCGTCTGCCATTTCCTTGTTCCGCATAATAAATTCACCTGCTTCTGGCTTCAAGGGACCCACAATTATCTTAAATATTTTTTGCCTCTTCACGTACCTAAAGCGTTTACTATCCTCCTTTATATTCTTAGCTAGCCAACCGTACCTTCCCATTAATTCGGGAGTGTTTTGCAACTTTTCCTGTATTCACTTCCCCTTTATCTCCATCTTTATATTCCCAATTTGTCAACCCCTCCTCCCCACTATTTAGTTTAAACCCACACATGCAGCACTAGCAAACCTGCCTGCCAGAACGTTCGTCCCTCTCCAGTTAAGGTGTAACCCGCTCCTTTTGCACAGGTCACCCCTACCCCAGAAGAGATCCCAATGGTCTGTAAATCTAAATCCCTGCTCCCACCACCAGCCCTTCAGCCATTCATTCTTATCCCCTATCTCCCTGTCCCCCACTTATCCCCTATCCCCACCCCCACCAGCACGAGGTACAGGAAGCAATCCAGAGATAACCCTCCTAGAAGTCCTGCTTTTCAGTCTTCTTCTTAATTCTTTAAATTCATGTTGCAGAACCTCCTTCCTCTTCCTCCCGACGTCGTTTTGCCCACGTGCACAGTTACTTCTGGCTGTTCACCTTCCTTTCGAGGATATTCCGAAGTCGGTCCGTGACATCTTGAACCCAGGCACCAGGGAGGCAACAGACCATCCCCGAGTTTCGCCTGCCGCCACAGAATCTCCTGTCCGCATCTCGGACAATGGAGTCACCCACAACTATGGCTCTGCCCGACGTCGCTCATCCCGGTCGAGTCTTATTGTTAGGATTGGAGCCACCGTCCGCCGCTCGGACTGGAAGGGTTTTTTGCCCCGACAGCTCCCAAAAGGGTGTACCTGTAGTCCATGTTTACTCCCCTTTCTTCCCACGTCCTGCAGGTAACACACTGCACCAACTTGCCTGCCATTTCTTCAGTGACAAAAATCAAAGTTCAAACAAGCGCAGCCTCCTTGCCTCAGCCTCTGCGCCAAAGACTCTTGAGCCACAGATTCTTGAGCCACAGACTCTTGAGCCACAGACTCTTGAGCCGCAGCCTCTTGAGCCACAGACTCTTGAGCCACAGACTCTTGAGCCACAGACTCTTGAGCCACAGACTCTTGAGCCACAGACTCTTGAGCCACAGACTCTTGAGCCAAAGACTCTTGAGCCAAAGACTCTTGAGGCAAAGACTCTTGAGCCAAAGACTCTTGAGCCAAAGACTCACACTTTACCTCCCAAGGCACTTCTCCTCCAAGGCCGCTCCCACCCAGGCCGATCCGCTACAGATGAACTTATTTTTTATCTGCTACCTAATCAACTACTTTAGGGCTGATTAGTAAATTGATTCGTAAATTACCTGAACCTGGGTCATGGTGCTCTTTTTAAACTGCCTCTCCCTGTGAGTCACCTTATTTTGTAACAAATTTTCTGGCCCTCTGTGGCAGTGAATTCCACAAATTCACAACTCTCTGGCTGAAAAAGTTTCTTCTCACTTCAGTTTTAAATGGCCTCCCCTTTATTCTTAGACTGTGGCCTCTGGTTCTGGACCACCACCCCCAACATTGGGAACATTTTTTCCTGTATCTAGCTTGTCTAGTGCTTTTATAATTTTATACGTCTCTATAAGATCCCCTCTTATCCTAAACTCCAGTGAATACAAGTCCAGTCTTTCCAATCTTTCCTCATATGACAGTCCCTCCATCGCAGGGATCAATCTCGTGAACCTACGCTGCACTCCCTCAATAGCAAGGACGTCCTTCCTCAAATTAGGAGACCAAAACTGCACACAATACTCCAGATGTGGTCTCACCAGGGCCATATACAACAGCAGAAGGACATCTTTACTCCTATACTTAAATGCTCTCGTTATGAATGTCAACATGCCATAAGCTTTCTTCATTGCCTGCTGTACCTGCACGCTTACTTTCAGCAGGCAGTGAAGAAAGTCTGTCGGATCGAATGGAATTTTCTGTGTTGGCACAGGCTCGTCCACCGGTAAGATGTATCTGCGATTCTTCCTGTAGAGCCTTCATTCTGATTGAACAATATAAGATCTGGGCTCCCGGCATATCTCTTTAACCGTGCCCATGCGATCCGTCCTTCCATCAGAGGCTGGAGTCGTTGACTTGATTGATCATAACACGCCTTCTGCGACAGGTAGACTCAAAATGCTGGAGTAACTCAGCGGGCAGGCAGCATCTCAAGATCATGAGATGCTGCCTGACCCGTTGAGTTCCTCCAGCATATTGTGTCTACCTTCAATTTAAACCAGCATCTGCAGATTTTTTCCTACGCCTTCTGCGAAAGCCTTTTATTCAGCAGTGGAGCCTGAACCTTTTGCGGCTTGTACATGTGTCGCTCCAGCACTTGCTTCAAGACCGGGAAGGGGGTACGTGTCTGTCTGGACATTAGTCTGTGTGCTGGAGAGCCACGGGTCGTGTCACGTGGTACATTTCTGAGATTAAGGAGATCCAAGAACACGTCCGACCGGGCTCTGTGGGGTCTTTCCATAAGTTGATTTGCACTGCGGATTGAATGTTCAGCTGGCCCATTCGATTGGGGATATTCCGGACTGCTAGTGATAGGTTAAAGTCCCACTGTTCTGCAAAGTTTTTAAAACGCTGGCTTGTGACCTGCCCAGCATTGTCGGACGGGAGAATGTGTGGTGCTCCATGGACCGAAATATGTCCATGCTTCATAATCACCGCCGTGACGTGGTAGTGCAAAGCAGATCTATCTCATACCAGCCGGAATATGAGTCAACTCGTACCAGATATTGCTGACTGTGCCAATCAAAGATGTCGGTTGCCACCAAAGACCAAGGCAATTCTGGAACTGGATGTAACAGAAGTGGTGCTCTCTGCTCGTGCAGCTTTGTGCTGTTGCACACGGCGCACGATTGTACCCTCTGGTGGATGCCGTTCGTCATTGCAGGCCAGGAAACCATGCTCCTTGCTTTTTTCACAGTGGCTTCTGCTCTAGGATGTGCCCTGTGTATGATGTCCATGTACTCCCGTTGAAGTAAAACCGGGATAACTGCTTTATGGCCCTTCAAGATGACCCCATATCATATCATAACATATCATATATATACAGCCGGAAACAGACCTTTTCGGCCCACCAAGTCCGTGCCGCCCAGTGATCCCCGTACATTAACACTATCCTACACCCACTAGGGACAATTTTTACATTTACCCAGCCAATTAACCTACATACCTGTACGTCTTTGGAGTGTGGGAGGAAACCGAAGATCTCGGAGAAAACCCACGCAGGTCACGGGGAGAACGTACAAACTCCTTACAGTGCAGCACCCGTAGTCAGGATCGAACCTGAGTCTCCGGCGCTGCATTCGCTGTAAAGCAGCAACTCTTCCGCTGCGCTACCGTGGTTAATTGGTCTCTGAAAGGAAAGTAGGGCCGAATAGCGGACAGGAGCAGCGTTGTTTGCTGGGCCATGTGTGTTTTTAATGACGGTGGTGAGTGTCTGCAAAGTGGTGCCCTCTGCCGTGTGTGTCACCATTTCCTCCAGACGAGAGGAAGTGGATAGCAAGACAGCAAGAGATCATTCATTATAAATAAAAGATACATAAATTGTCATCAGCTTTCTGTGTGTTCTTAGCTGTTATTGTTGACTTGTCTGCTGGGAGCAGTGCTGGTTGTGCAGTCTCACAGCAGCGGGAAGGAAGGCCCTCCTATATCTCTCCTTCACGCACTACGGCATACGGTGGGAATTGCAGCACAGGAAAACGTACTGGCAGTCCTGGAGGGAGGGTGGGACGTACGTGGTGGTGAGTCCATGGCGGGACGTTAGGACTGCAGAGAGCGTGCCCACCTTCTCACGGAGGCGCGTCAGCATGGTCGTGGGCGGTTCCCGATGTCCACGTGCTGCGGATGAAGTCCCCTGGGACCGTAAGCTCTATCTATCTCTCTCTTGAATGCATTCAGAGAATTGGCCTCCACTGCCCTCTGAGGCAGAGAATTCCACAGATTCACAACTCTCTGACTGAAAAAGTTTTTCCTCGTCTCCGTTCTAAATGGCCTGCCCCTCATTCCTAAACTGTGGCCCATTGTTCTGAACTCCCCCAACATTGGGAACATGTTTCCTGCCTCTGACGTGTCCAACCCCTTAATAATCTTATACGTTTCGATAAGATCCCCTCTCATCCTTCTAACTTCCAGTGTATACAAGCCTAGTCTCTCCAGTCTTTCAACATATGACAGTCCCGCCATTCCGGGTATTAATCTAGTAAATCTACGCTGCACGCCCTCAATAGCAAGAATATCCTTCCTCAAATTTGGAGACCAAAACTGCACACAGTACTCCAGGTGCGATCTCACTAGGGCCCTGTACAACTGCAGAAGGACCTCTTTGCTCCTATACTCAACTCCTCTTGTTATGAAGGCCAACATTCCATTGGCTTTCTTCACTGCCTGCTGTACCTGCATGCTTCCTTTCAGTGACTGATGCACTAGGACACCCATATCTCGTTGTACATCCCCTGTTCCTTACTTGACACCATTTCCGGTTCCCGCGTCTCAGTTGTCGGATCTTGGGTGTCGGGTCCCGGCTGTCGGGTCTCAGGTGTCGGGTCTCAGGTGTCAGATCCCGGGTGGCGGGTCTCACGGGGCGGGTCTAAGGTGTGGGGCCCGTGTCTCATGTGTCGGGTCTCAGGTGTCTGGTCTCAGGTGACAGTTCTCAGGTGTCTGCTCTCAGGTGTCGGGTCTCAGGTGTCGGGTATCAGTTGTCTGTTTTCAGGTGTCGGGTCACAGGTATTGAATTTCAGGTATCGGGTCTCAGGTGTCGGTATTCGGATGTCTGCTCTCATGTGTCGGGTCTCAGGTGTCGGGTCCCAGGTGTCGGGTCCCGGTTCTCGGGTCTCTGATGTCGGGTCTTAGGTGTTGCGTCTCAGGTGTCGGGTCCCGGTTGTCGGGTCCCGGGTGTCGGGTCCTGGGCCGCAGGTGTCGGGTCTCAGGTGTCGAGTCTCAGGTGTTGGGTCTCAGGTGTTGGGTCACGGGTCCGTGGTCTCAGGTGTCGGGTCTCAGGTGTTGGGTCTCAGGTGTCGGGTCCCGGGTCCCAGGTGTCGAGTCTCAAGGGCCCGGTCTCAGGTGTCGGGTCTCAGGTGTTGGGTCTCTGGTGTTGGGTCACGGGTCCGTGGTCTCAGGTGTCGGGTCTCAGGTGTCGGTTCTCAGGTGTTGGGTCTCAGGTGTCGGGTCCCGGGTCCCAGGTGTCGAGTCTCAAGGGCCCGGTCTCAGCTGTCGGGTCTCAGGCGTCGGGTCTCAGGTTTCGGGTCTCAGGGATTGGGTTCCGGGTCTAGGGACTCAGGAGCTGGGTCTCAGTAGTCGGGTCACAGTTGTCTGATCTCAAGGGTGTCGGGTTCCGGGTCTCAAGGGTCGGATCTCAGGTGTCGGATCCCAAGTGTCAAGTCTCATGTGTAGGGTTTCAGGTGTCGGGTCCCGGATGCCGAGTCCTGGTTGTCGGGTCTCATGTGTCGGTCCCTGGTGTCGGTTCTCAGATGTCGGGTGTCCGGTGTCGGATCTCGTATGTCGTGTCCCGGGTGTCGTGTCTCAGGGGCCGGGTGTCAGGTTTCGGGTCTCTGGGATTGGGTTCGGGGTCCCGGGACTCATGAGTCGGGTCACAGGTGTCTGATCTCATGTGGCGGGTCGCAGGGACCGGGTCCCGGATCTCAAGTGTCTCAGGTTTCAGGTCTCAGGTGTCTGGTCTGGTGTGTCGCGTCTGATGTGTCGGGTCTCAGGTTTCGGGTCCCGGGTGTCGGGTCTCAGGTATCGGGTATCAGTTGTCTGTTCTCAGGTGTCGGGTCACAGGTATTGGGTATCAGGTATCGGGCCTCAGGTGTCGGGTTCGGGTGTCGGGTCTCAGTGTCGGGTCCTCGGTGTTGGGTCCCGGTTCTCGGATCACAGATGTCGTGTCTTAGGTGTTGCGTCTCAGGTGTCGGGTCCCGGTTGTCGGGTCCCGGGTGTCGGGTCCTGGGTCGCAAGTGTCGGGTCTCAGGTGTCGGGTCACAGGTGTCGGGTCTCAGGTGTTGGGTCTCAGGTGTTGGGTCTCAGGTGTTGGATCTCAGGTATCGGGTCTCAGGGATTGGTCACGGGTCCGTGGTCACAGGTGTCGGGTCTCAGGTGTCGGTTCTCAGGTGTCGGATCTCAGGTGTCAGTTCCCGGGCCTCGGGTGTCGGGTCTCAGGGGCCGGGTCTCAGTTATCGTGTCCCGGGTCTCGGGTCTCAGGTGTTGGATCTCAGGTGTCGGGTCCCGGTTCCCAGGTGTCGGGTCTCAAGGGCCCGGTCTCAGGTGTCGGGTCTCAGGCATCGGGTCTCTGGGGCTAGGTCCTGGGTGGCGGGTATCACGTGTCGGGTCACAGGGATTGGGTCACGGGTCTTAGGTGCCGGGTCGCGGGTGTCGGGTCTCAGGGGCGGGTCTAAGGGGTCGGGTCCGTGTCGCAGGGGCCGTGTGTGGGGTCTCATGTGTCGGGTCCCATGTGTCGGGTCTCAAGGGCCGGGTCTCAGGTCCTGGTCTTGGGCCCGGGTCCCGTGTCTCAGCTGTCGGATCTCCGGTGTCGGGTCCCGGCTGTCGGGTATCAGGTGTTGGTCCCGGGAGGCGAGTCTCACGGGGCGGGTCTAAGGTGTGGGGCCCGTGTCTCATGTTTCGGGTCTCAGGTAACTGGTCTCAGGTGTCCGTTCACAGGTGTCTGGTCTCAGGTATCGTGTCTCACGTGTCTGGTCTCAGGTGTCAGTTCTCAGGTGTCTGGTCTCAGGTGTCGTGCCTTAGGTGTCTGGTCTCAGGTGTCAATTCTCAGGTGTGTGGTCTCAGGTCCCTGTTGTCGGGCCCGGGTGTCGGGTCCTGGGTCGTAAATGTCGGGTTTCACGTGTTGGGTCTCAGGTGTTGGGGCACGGGTCCGTGGTCTCATGCGCCGGTTCTCAGGTGTCGGGTCTGAGGTGTCGGGTCTCAGGGGCCGGGTCTCAGGTTTCGGGTCGCAGGGATTGGGTTCAGGGTCACGGGACTCAGGAGCTGGGTCTCAGGAGTCGGGTCACAGGTATCTGATCTCATGTGGCGGGTCGCAGGGACCGGGTCCCGGATGTCTGGTCTCAGCTTTTGTTTCTTGAGTGGCGGGTCTAAGAGGTCGGGTCCCGTGTGTGGGGTCTCAGGTCTCGGATCTCAGGTGTCGGGTCTCGGGTGTCGGGTCCCGGCTGTCGGGTCTCAGGTGTCGGGTCTCAAGTGTCGGGTCTCAGGTGTCAGTTCTCAGGTGTCTGCTCTCATGTGTCGGGTCTCAGTTATCGGGTATCAGGTGTCGCGTCTCAGGTGTCGGGTTTCGGGTGTCGGGTCTCATGTGTCGGGTCTCAGGTTTCGGGTCCCGGGTGTCGGGTCCCTGTTCTCGGGCTTCAGATGTCGGGTTTCATGTGTTCGGTCTCAGGTGTTGCGGCATGGGTCCGTGGTCTCATGTGTCGGTTCTCAGGTGTCGGGTCTCAGGGGCCCGGTCTCAGGTTTCGGGTCTCAGGGGCCGGGTCTCAAGTTTCGAGTCTCAGGCATTGGGTTCGGGGTCCCGGGACTCAGGAGCTGGGACTCAGGAGTCGGGTCACAGGTGTCTGATCTTATGTGGCGGGTCGCCGGGACCGGGTCCCGGGTCTCAAGGGTCAGGTCTCAGGTGTCTGGTCTGGAGTGTCGAGTCTGATGTGTCGGGTTTCATGGTGTCGGGTCCCGGGTGCCGAGTCCTGGTTGTCGGGTCTCATATGTCGTGTCCCGGGTGTCAGAGGCTGGGTCTCAGGTGTCGGATGTCAGGGATTGGGTACTGGGACCCGGGTCTCAGTGGCCGATTCTCAGGTGGCCGGGTCCCGGATGTCTGGTCTCAGAGTTTGGTTCTTGAGTGGCGGGTCTAAGAGGTCGGGCACCGTGTGTGGGGTATCAGGTATCGGGTCTCTGGGGCTAGGTCCTGGGTGGCGGGTATCACGTGTCGGGTATAAGGGTTTGTGTCACGGGTCTTAGGTGCCGGGTCGCGGGTGTCGGGTCTCAGGTGCGGGTCTAAGGGGTCGGGTCCCGTGTCGCAGGGGCCGGGTGTTGGGACTCATGTGTCGGGTCCCATGTGTCGGGTCTCAGGGATCGTGTCCCAGGTGTCTGGTCTCAGGTTTTGATTCCTGAGTGGCGGGTCTAAGAGGTCGGGTCCCGTGTGTGGGGTATCAGGTATCGGCTCTCATGTGTCGGGTCCCTGGTGTCGGGTCTCATGGGCCGGGTCTAAGGTGTCAGGTCTCAGGTGTCGTGTCCCGGGTGTCGGGTCTCAGGGACCGGGTCCCGGATCCCCGGTCTTTGATCAGTCTGAAGAAGGGTCTCGACCCGAAACGTCACCCATTCCTTCTCTCCCGAGATGCTGCCTGACCTGCTGAGTTACTCCAGCAGTTTGTGAATAATTCCCCGGTCCTTAGGGTCGGGTTTCAGGTGCCTTGTCTTGAGCTCCGGTCTCAGTTGTCGGATCTTGGGTGTCGGGTCCCGGCTGTCGGGTCTCAGGTGTCGGGTCTCAGGGATTGGATCACGGATCCGTGGTCTCAAGGCCCAGGTCTTAGATGACACGTCTCAGATGTCGAGTCTCGGGTGTCGGGTCTCAGGGGGCGGGTCCCAGGTGTCGGGTATCAGGGACCAGATCTCAGGGGTCGGGTCCCGGGTGTCGTGTCTCAAGGGCTGGGTCTCAGGTATCGGGTCTCAGTTGTTGGGGTTTAGGGGTCGGGTCTCAGGTGTCGGGTCTCAGGTGTCGGGTCTCAGGTGTTGAGTCTCAGGTGTCGGGTTTCAGGTGTCGGGTCCAAGGTGTCGGGTCTCAGGTGTCGGGTCACAGGGGCCAGGGTCCCGGGTCTCAAGGGTTGGGTACCGGGTGTCGTGTCTCAGGGGTCGAGTCCCGGATGTCGGGTCTCAGGTATCGGTTCCTGAGTGGCGCGTCTAAGAGGTCGGGTCCCGTGTCTCAGCGGCCGGGTGTCAGGTCTCAGGTGTTGTATCTCATGAGTCGGGTCCAGGTTGTCGGGTCTCGGGTGTCGGGTCTCAGGTGTTGGGTGTGGTGTGTCGGGTCTCGTGTGTCGGGTTTCATATGTCGGGTGTCAGAGGCTGCGCCTCAGGTGTCGGATCTCAGGCATTGGGTACCGGAACCCCTGTCTCAGGTGTCGGTTCTCGGTTGTCGTGTCTCCAGTGTCTGGTCCCGGGTGTCGGGTCTCAAGGGCTGGGTCTCAGGTATCGGGTCTCATGTGTCGCGCCTCAGGTGTTGTGTCCCAGGTGCCGCGTCTCAGGGTCTGGGTCCCGGGTGTCGGGTAGCAAGGGCGGGGTCGCAGGTGTCGGGTCTCAGGGGCCGGGTCTCAGGATTCGGGTCTCAGGTGTCGGGTCTCCGGTGTCGGGTCTCAGGTGTCGGGTCTCAGGTGTCGGGTCTCACGGGCCGGGTCTCAGGGATCGGGTCCCGGATGTCGGGTCTCAGATGACGGTTCCTGAGTGGCGCGTCCCGGGAGTCGGGTCTCAGATGTCGGATCCCGAGTGTAGGGTGTCAGGTGTCGGGTCGCGGGTCACATGTTTAAGGGGCCGGGTGTCGGGTCTCAGGTGTCCGGTCTCAGGTGTCGTGTCTCACGTGTCGGGTGTCAGGGGCGGGTCTCTGGTGTCGCGTCTCAGGTGCCGGGTCTCAGGTGTCGGGTCGCAGGTGTTGGGTCTCAGGTGTCGGGCCTCAGGCGCCGGGTCCCGGGTCTCAGAATCCCTGGTCTCGTGTGTCGGGTCTCAGGTGTCGGGTGTCAGAGGCTGGGCCACAGGTGTCAGACCTCAGGGATTGGGGACCGGGACCCGGGTCTCAGGTGTCGGGTCTCGGGTGTCGGGTCCTGGGTGTCGGGTCGCGTGTGTCGGGTCTTAGGTGTCGTTTCCCGGGTGTCATGGTGTCGGGTCGCAGGGGTCGGGTCCCAGGTATCAGGGGTCGGGTCCCGGGTCTCAAGGGCGCATTCCGGGAGTCGGGTCTCAAATGTCGGATCCCGGGTGACGGGTCTCAGGTGTCGGGTCCCAAGTCACGTGTTTAAGGGGCAGGGTGTCGGGTCTCAGGTGTCCGGTCTCAGGTGTCGGGTGTCAGGGGCGGGTCCCGGGTGTCGCGACCCAAGGGCCGGTCTCAGGTGTCGTGTCGCAGTTGTCGTGTCTCAGGGATTGGATCACGGATCCGAGGTGTCAAGGGTCTTAGGTGTCGCGTCTCAGGTGTCGGGTCTCAGGTGTCGGGTGTCGGGTTTCGGGTCCCGTGTGTCGTGTCTCAAGGGCTGGGTCTCATGTGTCGGTTCTCAGGTATACCGCCTCAGGTTTTGGGTCCCGGGTGTCGGGTAGCAAGAGCGGGATCTGAGGTGTCGGGTCTGAGGCATCGGGTGTCAGGTGTCGGGTCTCTGGGGCCAGGTCCTAGGTGGCGGGTCTCACGTGTCGGGTCTCAGGGATTGGGTCACGGGTCCGTGGTCTCAAGGGCCGGGTCTCAGGGGCCGGGTCCCGGGTCTTAGGTGTCGGATGGCGGGTGTCGGTTCTCAGGGGCGGGTCTAAGGGGTTCGCTCCCGTGTTGCAGGGGCCGGGTATCGGGTCTCAGGTGTCGGGTCCCATGTGTGGGGTCTCAGGTATCGGGTCTCAGGTGTCGGGTCCCAGGTGTCGGGTCTCAGGGGCCGGATCCCGGATCCCCGGTCTTTAGGGTTGGGTTTCAGGTGCCTTGTCTTGGGTCCCGGGTCCCGTGTCTCAGTTGTCGGGTCTCAGGTGTCGGGTCTCAGGTGTCAGGTCGCGGGCGGCGGGTCTCACGGGGCGGGTCTAAGGTGTGGGGCCCGTGTCTCATGTGTCGGGTCTCAGGTGTCTGGTCTCAGTTGTCAGTTCTCAGGTGTCGAGTTTCGGGTGTCGGGTCACCAGTGTCGGGTCCCGGGTCTCAAGGGTCGGGTCTCAGGTGTCGGGCTTCTGGTGTCGTGTCTCAGGGGCCGGGTGTCAGAGGCTGGGTCTCAGGATTCGGTTCGCAGGGATTGGGTACGGGGATCCGGGTCTCAGTGGCCGAGTCTCAGATGTCGGGCCTCAGGTGTTGGGTCTCAGATGTCGTGTCTCAGGTGTCGGGTCTCAGATGTCGGGTCCCGGATACCGGTTCTCAGGTGCTGGGTCCTGAGTGGCGGGTCTAAGTGGTCGGGTCCCGTGTCTTAGGGTCCGGGTATCGGGTCTCAGGCATCGGGTCTCAGGTACCGGGTATCTGGTGTCGCGTCTCAGGTATTGGGTACAGCTCATCGGGTCTCAGATGTCTGGTCTCAGGTCTCAGGTGTCGGGTCTCAGGGGCCGGGTCCCGGATGTCGGGTCCCGTGTGTCGGGTCTCAGGGGCCGGGTACCGGATCCCTGGTCGTTAGGGTTGGGTCTCAGTTTGCCGATCGCGGGTGCCGGGTACCGAGTGTGGAGTCTCAGGTGTCGGGTATCAGGTGTGGGGTCTCAGGTGTGGGGTCTCAGGTGTCGAGTCCCGGGTGTCGGATCCCGGTTGTCGGGTCCCGGGTCTCAGGTGTGGGGTCTTAGGCGTTACGTCTCAGTTGTCGGGTCCCGGTTGACGGGGGGTCCCGGGTGTTGGGTCCCAGGTCTCAGGTGTAGGGTCTCAGGTGTCGGCTCCCGCGTGTCGGATCCCGGTTGTCGTGTCCCGGGTCTCAGGTGTTGCGTCTCAGGTGTCGGATTCCGGGTGTCGGAACTAATTTGTTGGATCTCGGGTGGCGGGTCTCACGTGTCGTGCGTCAAGGATTGGTTCACGGGTCCGTGGTCTCAAGGGTCGGTTCTTAAACTTCGGGTCTCAGGGGTCGTGTCTCAGGTATCGGGACTCAGGGGTCGGGTCCCGGATGTCGTGTCTCAGGTGTCGGGTCTCTGGGGCTAGGTCCTGGGTGGCGGGTCTCACGTGTCGGGTCTCAGGGATTGGGTCCGGGTCCGTAGTCTTAAGGGCCGGGTCTCAGGGGCCGGGTCCCGGGTCCAGCGTGTCGGGTCTCACGTGTCGGGTCTCAGGGTTTGGGTCACGGGTGTCGGGTCTTAGGGGCCGGATTCCGGGTCTCAGGGGCGGGGTGTCGGGTCCCATGTGGGGGGTCTCAGATATCGGGACTCAGGTGTCGGGTCCCGGGTGTCGGGTCACAGGTGTTGGGTCCCGGGTGTCCGGTCTCAGGAGATGGGTATCAGGTGTCGGGTCCCGGGTTCACAAGCAGCAGTCGATCCGTGTGACTGTGTGACTGTGTGACTGTGTGCCTCTGTGACTGTGTGACTGACTGTGTGATTGTGTGACTGTGTGACTGTCTGACTGTGTGACTGTGCGTCAAGGATTGGTTCACGGGTCCGTGGTCTCAAGGGTCGGTTCTTAAACTTCGGGTCTCAGGGGTCGTGTCTCAGGTATCGGGACTCAGGGGTCGGGTCCCGGATGTCGTGTCTCAGGTGTGGGGTCTAAGAGGTCGGGTGTCAGGTGTCGGGTCTCTGGGGCTAGGTCCTGGGTGGCGGGTCTCAGGGATTGGGTCCGAGTCCGTAGTCTCAAGGGCCGGGTCTCAGGGGCCGGGTCCCGGGTCCAGCGTGTCGGGTCTCACGTGTCAGGTCTCAGGGTTTGGGTCACGGGTGTCGGGTCTTAGGGGCCGGATTCCGGGTCTCAGGGGCGGGGTGTCGGGTCCCATGTGGGGGGTCTCAGATATCGGGACTCAGGTGTCGGGTCCCGGGTGTCGGGTCACAGGTGTCGGGTCCCGGGTGTCCGGTCTCAGGAGATGGGTATCAGGTGTCGGGTCCCGGGTTCACAAGCAGCAGTCGATCCGAATTCCCCGCGTCGGGGTGATCGAAACTCCCTGGTCGGGACGGTTGAAACTCTCCGCGGCTTGGAGCCCCCGAATCTCGAACTGTGCCTCGGTATCTCTGTGACTGTGTGACTGTGTGACTGTGTGACTGTGTGACTCTGACTGTGACTGTGTGACTGTGTGACTGTGTGCCTCTGTAACTCTGTGACTGTGACTGTGTGACTGTGTGACTGTGTGACTGTGTGACTGTCTGACTCTGTGACTGTGTGACTCTGTGACTGTGTGACTGTGTGCCTCTGTAACTCTGTGACTGTGTGACTGTGTGAATGTCTGACTCTGACTGTGTGACTGTGTGACTGTGTGACTGTGTGACTGTGTGACTGTGTGACTGTGTGACTGTGACTGTGTGACTGTGTGACTGTGTGACTGTGTGACTGTGTGACTGTGTGCCTCTGTGACTGTGTGACTGACTGTGTGATTGTGTGACTGTGTGACTGTCTGACTGTGTGACTGTGTGACTGTGTGACTGTGTGCCTCTGTGACTGTGTGACTGACTGTGTGATTGTGTGACTGTGTGACTGTCTGACTGTGTGACTGTCTGACTGTGTGACTGTCTGACTCTGTGACTGTGTGACTGTGTGACTCTGTGACGGACGGTGTTCTTTGCTGGTTGTTTTTAAACTCACCTATTTATTGGAACATTTATTATACTATGTGGAATATCCCAAAAAGTGAATGAAAAGAGTATTGCCCAACATTCTGGAAAATCAGCTGTTCTGGCTAAAGTACGTGCATGCAATAGTGGTCAACCTCATCAATCCTTGTGGTCACCTCCACAAAATATTCAACGAGCCATAATTTCCCGCGCACGGTGGCGCAGCGGTAGAGTTGCCGCCTGACAGTGAATGCAGCGCCGGAGACCCGGGTTCCATCCCGACTACGGGTGCTGTCTGTACGGAGTTTGTACGTTCTCCCCGTGACCTGCGTGGTCTTTCTCCGAGATCTTTAGTTTCCACCCACACTCCAAAGACGTGGGTTAATTAGCTTGGTGTAAATGTAAAATTGTCCCTCCTGGGTGTAAGATAGTGTTAATGTGCGGGGATCGTTGGTCGGCGCGGACCCGGGTGGCTGAAGGGCCTGTTTCCGAGCTGTATCTCTGAACTAAACTAAACTAAACTAATCTAAGTCCTGCATGGGTCCAGCCTGCGCCGAACCCACCCTCAGAAATCAATGATGCCTTGGAATGGGGGGGGGGGGGGGGGGGGGGTTGGAGGCACCCGTTACACCGGGAGGGGACTGACTGTTTGGGGTGAGCTCTTCATTCGGGGAATGAACAGCGGAGTCAGATGGCAAAGAAAGGGGAAACTGAGCAGAGCGATGGAGGTAGTGGTGACACAGAGCCCAGAGGGTGGTTTGCTGCCTCCGATACTTCACATCCACCTCGTGTTTGGAGATCGTACATTCACCTTCTCACTGTACAGATTACCCCCCAGATATTCCGGGTTCTCCCGACGTCCCAAAGATGTAGGTTAATTGGCTGCAGCAGGTGAGAGGTAGATATGGAGGGAGTGATAGAGCCACAGAAATATACAGCATCTTCGGCCCTACTCATCCATGCTTGCCAAGTTATCCGTCAGAAGGAAGTGCAGATGCTGGTTTAAACCGAACATAGACACAAAATGCTGGAGTAACTCAGCGGGACAGGCAGCATCTCTGGAGAGAAGGAATGGGTGACGTTTCGGGTCGGGACTCTTCATCGAAACGTCACCCATTCCTTCTCTCCAGAGTTGCTGCCTGTCCCGCAGAGTTACTCCAGCTTTTTGTGTCGATCTACCAAGTTATCTACCTGTAGGAAAGAAAATAACTGCAGATGCTGGTACAAATCGAAGGTATTTATTCACAAAATGCTGGAGAAACTCAGCAGGCCAGGCAGCATCTCAGGAGAGAAGGAATGGGTGACGTTTCGGGTCAAGACCCTTCTTCAGACTGATGTCAGGTGGGCGGGACAACGGAAGGATATAGATGGAGACAGGAAGTTGGAGGGAGAACTGGAAAGGGGTGAGGGGGGAGGGGAAGAGAGGGACAGAGGAACTATCTAAAGTTGGACAAGTCAATGTTCATACCGCTGGGCTGCAAGCTGCCCAAGCGAAATATGAGGTGCTGTTCCTCCAATTTCCGTTGGGCCTCACTATGGCACTGGAGGAGGCCCATGACGGAATGGTCGGACTGGGAGTGGGAGGGGGAGTTGAAGTGCTCAGCCACCGGGAGATCAGGTTGGCTAAGGCGGACTGAGCAAAGGTGTTGAGCGAAACGATCGCCGAGCCTGCGTTTGGTTTCGCCGATGTAAAGAAGTTGACATCTGAAGCAGCGGATACAATAGATGAGGTTGGAGGAGGTGCAGGTGAACCTCTGTCTCACCTGGAAAGACTGTTTGGGTCCTTGGATGGAGTTGAGGGGGGAGGTAAAGGGACAGGTGTTGCATCTCCTGCGGTTACAGCGGAAAGTGCCCGGGGATGGGATGGTTTGGGTAGGAAGGGACGAGTGGACCAGGGAGTTACGGAGGGAACGGTCTCTGCGGAACGCAGAAAGGGGAGGGGGTGGAAAGATGTGGCCAGTAGTGGGGTCAGATGCTGGTACAAATCGAAGGTATCACAAAATGCTGGAGTAACTCAGCAGGTCAGGCAGCATCTCAGGAGAAAGGGAATGGGTGACGTTTCGGGCTGAGACCCTTCATCAGTCTGAAGAAGGGTCTCGGCCTGAAACATCACCCATTCCCTCTCTCCTATATGCTGCCTGACCTGCTAAGTTACTCCAGCATTTTGTGATACCTTCAAGTTATCTACCTGAGTTACTTCCATCAGCCTTCACCCGGCCCCAATTCCCTCCAACTCTGCTATCCATGTACCTGTTCAAATGCTGTTACTGTCCCTGCCTCGATCACTGACTCTGGGAGCGTGTTCTATATAACCACCGCTCTCAGGTCCCTTTTAAACCTCTTCCCCACGTATCTTATGCTTAAATGTCCAGTTTATATTGGAAGTTAAATGTGTATAGGAGTAAAGAGGTCCTTCTGCAGTTGTACAGGGCCCTGGTGAGACCACATATGGAGTATTGTGTGCAGTTTTGGTCTTGAAATTTAAGGAAGGACATCCTTGCTATTGAGGCAGTGCAGTGTAGGTTCACGAGGTTAATCCCCGGGATGGCGGGACTATCATATGAGGAAAGATTGGAAAGACTGGGCTTGTATTCACTGGAGTTTAGAAGGACGAGAGGGGATCTTACAGAGACGTATAAAATCATGAAAGGACTGGACAAGATAGATGTAGGAAAAATGTTCCCAATCTTGGGGGGGACCAGAACTAAGTTCTGGAACTTAGAACAAAGAGCTAAGGCCACAGTCTAAGAATAAAGGGGAGGCCATTTAAAGCTGAGATGAGGAAGAACTTTTTCACCCAGAGTTGTGAATTTGTGGAATTCTCTGCCACAGAGGGCAATGGAGGCCAATTCACTGGATGAATTTAAGAGAGTTAGATAGAGCTCTAGGGGCTAGCGGAATCAAGGGATATGAGGAAAAGGCAGGCACGAGTTACTGATTGTGGATGATCAGCCATGATCACAATGAATGGCAGCGCGAAGGGCCAAATGGCCTCCTCCTGATTTTCTGTTTCTATGTTTCTATGTTTACGTCTCCCCCTTAAATCTCTATCAATTGATCTGTCAGCCCTAGTAAAACTCTTAACCCTTTCCGGACCGGCCTTCATGCCACACAGAAATAGGCCCTTTGGTCCACTGTGTTTATGCCGACCATTGGACTTACGGGATATAGTAAGGTTTCAACTGCTTTTTTGGTGTTGAATTACGTGGTTCATCTCTCTGTGCGAGATTTCCTCATCTCAGCCTCAAATGGTGTCTCACCCCACCCCCCTCAGGCAGTGACCATATGACACAGGAGCAGAATTAACCCATTCAGCCCATCGAGTCTATTCCCTCATTCATTCATGGCAAATGTCCTGGATTCTCACATCTTTGGACAACCTTCCTGCACCTAATCTGTCCAGTCCAATGAGACTTCCTGCCATTCCTAAATAAAGTCCTCCATTCTGAGCAAGGTCACCAGGGACCACAGCCACCCACAGTCCTCTGCACGTCCCATCATTATCAATCTTTAAGCCCAATAGCACATACCACATCTCCTTGTTAATGCTGCTGTGTTTATACATAGCCCCCCCCCCCCCCCCCCCCCCATTTCAGGGCACCATAATGTTTGGGACACGTGGCTTCACAGGTGTTTGTAATTGCTCTCAGATGTGTTTAATTGCCTCATTAATGCAGGTATAAGAGAGCTCTCACTACCTGGTCTTTCCTCCAGTCTTTCCATCACCTTTGGGAACTTTTATTGCTGTTTATCAACATGAGCACCAAAGTTGTGCCAATGAAAGTCAAAGAAGCCATAATGAGACTGAGAAACAAGAATAAGATTGTTAAGAGACATCAGCCAAACTTTAGGCTTACCAAAATCAACTGTTTGGAACATCACAAAGAAGAAAGAGGGCACTGGTGACCTTACTAATCGCAAAGGGACTGGCAGGCCAAGGAAGACCTCCACAGCTGATGACAGAAGAATTCTCTTTATAATAAAGCAAAATCCCCAAACACCTGTCCGACAGATCAGAAACACTCTTCAGGAGTCAGGTGTGGATTTGTCAATGACCACTGTCCGCAGAAGACTTCATGAACAGGGTGGTGGTGGAGGCGGGAACACTCACAACGTTTAAGAGGCATTTGGATGGGCATTTGAAATGCTACAACATTCAGGGCTACGTTCCAAATGCGGAAAAATTGGATTAAAATTAGACTGTGTTTGGTAACGGGCAGCACGGACACGATGGGCCGAAGGGCCTCTTTCTGTGCTGTAGGACTCTATGACTCTATGACTCTAAATACAGAGGCCACACTGCAAGATGCAAACCACTGGTTAGCCACAAAAATAGGATGGCCGGTTTACAGTTTGCCAAGAAGTACTTAAAAGAGCAACCACAGTTCTGGAAAAGGTTTTGTGGACGGGTGAGACGAAGATTAACTTATATCAGAGCGATGGCAAGAGCAAAGTATGGAGGAGAGAAGGAATTGCCCAAGATCCAAAGCATACCACTTCATCCATGAAACACGGTGGTGGGGGTGTTATGGCCTGGGCATGTATGGCTGGTGAAGGTACTAGCTGATGATACAACGGCTGATGGTAGGCAAATAACTACAGATGCTGGTACAAATCGAAGGTATACACAAAATGCTGGAGTAACTCAGTGGGTCTGGCAGCATCTCAGGAAAGAAGGAATGGGTGACCTTTCGGGTCGAGACCCTTCTTCAGACTGATGTCAGGGGAGGGGCAATAGACAATAAGCAATAGACAATAGGTGCAGGAGTAGGCCATTCGGCCCTTCGAACCAGTACCGCCATTCAATGTGATCATGGCTGAACATTCTCAATCAGTACCCCGTTCCTGCCTTCTCCCCATACCCCCTGACTCCACTATCCTTAAGAGCTCTATTTAGCTTGCTCTTGAATGCATTCAGAGAATTAGTCTCCACTGCCTTCTGAGGCAGAGAATTCCACAGATTTACAACTCTCTGACTGAAAATGTTTTTCCTCATCTCCGTTCTAAATGGCCTACCCCCTATTTTAAACTGTAGCCCCTGGTTCTGGACTCCGTCAACATTGGGAACATGTTTCCTGCCTCCAACGTGTCCAACCCCTTAATAATCTTATGTTTCGATAAGATCCCCTCTCATCCTTCTAAATTCCAGTGTATACAAGCCTAGTCGCTCCAGTCTTTCAACATATGACAGTCCCGCCATTCCGGGAATTAACCTAGTAAACCTACGCTGCACGCGTAGCAAGAATATCCTTCCTCAAATTTGGAGACCAAAACTGCACACAGTACTCCAGGTACAGTCTCACTAGGGCCCTGTACAACTGCAGAAGGACCTCTTTGCTCCTATACTCAACTCCTCTTGTTATGAAGGCCAACATTCCATTGGCTTTCTTCACTGCCTGTTGTACCTGCATGTTTCCTTTCTGTGACTGATGCACTAGGACACCCAGGTCTCGTTGTACATCCCCTTTTCCTAACTTGGCACCATTCAGATAATAATCTGCTTTTAGATTCTTACCACCAAAGTGGATAACCTCACACTTATCCACATTAAACTGCATCTGCCATGCATCCGCCCACTCACACAACCTGTCCAACTCACCCTGCAACCTCATAGCATCTTCCTCACAGTTCACACCACCACCCAGCTTTGTATCATCTGCAAATTTGCTAATGGTACTTTTAATCCCTTCATCCAAGGCATTAATAGCTGCAGTCCCAGCATCGAGCCTTGCGGTACCCCACTAGTCACTGCCTGCCATTCTGAAAGGGACCCATTTATCCCCACTCTTTGCTTTCTGTCTATCAACCAATTTTCTATCCATGTCAGTACCCTACCCCCAATACCATGTGCTCTAATTTTGCTCAATAATCTCCTATGTGGAACCTTGTCGAAGGCTTTCTGAAAGTCGAGGTACACCACATCCACCGGCTCTCCCCTGTCAATTTTCCTAGTTACATCCTCAGAAATTCCAGAAGATTAGTCAAGCATGATTTCCCTTTCGTAAATCCATGGATGACTCGGAACGATCCTGTTACTGCTATCCAAATGCTCCACAATTTCGTCTTTTATAATTGACTCCAGCATCTTCCCCACCACCGATATAAGACTAACTGGTCTATAATTTCCCGTTTTCTCTCTCCCTCCTTTCTTAAAAAGTGGAATAACATTAGCTACCCTCCAATCCACAGGAACTGATCCTGAATCTATAGAACATTGGAAAATGATCACCAACGCGTCCACAATTTCTAGAGCCACTTCCTTAAGTACCCTGGGATGCAGACCATCAGGCCCTGGGGATTTATCAGCCATCAGTCCCATCAGTCTACCCAACACCATTTCCTGCCTAATGTGGATTTCCTTCAGTTCCTCCGTCACCCTAGGATCTCTGGCCACTAGAACATCTGGGAGATTGTTTGTATCTTCCTTAGTGAAGACAGATCCAAAGTACCGGTTCAACTCATCTTCCATTTCCTTGTTCTCCATAATAAATTCTCCAGCTTCTGTCTTCAAGGGACCCACATTTGCGTTGACTATTTTTTTCCTCTTCACATACCTAAAAAAGCTTTTACTATCCTCCTTTATATTATTGGCTAGTTTACCCTCGTACCTCATCTTTTCTCCCCATATTGCCTTTTTATATAACAGGTATAACAGAGCTTTATTTGTCGTTCGGTACCGAAGTACCGAACGAAACTACATAGCAGTCATAGAAAAAAAAAAAAAAAAGAGTCCCAGTCTTCCGGCTTCCCACTCTTCTTTGCTATGTTATACTTCTCTTTTATTTTTATGCTGTCCTTGACTTCCCTTGTCAGCCACGGGTGCCTCTTAGTCCCCTTAGAATCTTTCCTCCTCTTTGGGATAAATTGATCCTGCAACTTCTGCATTATTCCCAGGAATACCTGCCATTGCTGTTCCACCATCTTCCCTGCTGGGGCCTCCTTCCAGTCAAATCTGGCCAGCTCCTGCCTCTGTAATCCCCTTTGCTATACTGTAATACTGACACTTCCGATTTTCCCTTCTCCCTCTCAATTTGTAGAGGGACAAAGAAAGGATGAAGTTGGAGACAGGAAGACAGTGGGAGAACTGGGAAGGGGGAGGGGAAAGAGATGGGCAGAGGAGCTGTCTGAAGTTAGAACTAACTAAACTATCTCTAAACTAAACTAAAAAGTGCTTTTCCCCCCCCCTAGAGTTAATTTGGGCCTAAAGATAAAGTTGAGAGTTAGTCAAAAAATTGAACGTTCCCCATCATTAAAGAGAAAATAAAAGTTCAATAAGAGACAAATCAATGAGTTTCCCTTCAAATGAGTATTCCCGTATCCAGTGTGATTATTTGGCTTCCCTTAAATCTTCACCACTGACCAACTTCCCAAAGATACAATGCAGTTGATTTATTCAACCTTTCAATAAAATGGTTGCATGAGGGTTTCTTTTCCTTGGAGGGTTGTTAATTTTAATATGGAGGTATTTATTTTATTTTCCTGAGGTGCTGTGGGTGGGACTTTGGATGCCTGTGGAGACAAAAGGAACTGCAGATGCTGGTTTACAAAAAAAGACACAAAGGGCTGGAGTGACTCAGCGGGTCAGGCAGAGTCTCTGGGGAGCATGAGTGGGTGGCATTTCGGTTCGGGACCCTACTTCAGACCTAGACATGTGGGGTTGATTGTTACAGGATCTCCATCCTGTCCCATAATTCTTGCCGCTGATGAAAAGTATTTGGATCCTGTTCAATAATGAACAGGATCCAAAGTTTGGATGCAGCAGCAAACTACCAAGTATGTCCAAGAGCTCATTTGTCAGAAGGTTATGCAAATGATGTGGTGCCATGTTGAGCCAGCAAACACTATCTGCTATGCATTCAACCCAAGTGGCAGTGGCTTCAGGAATGAGTGGGTTAACCTATGACGAGCGTTTGTCGGCACTGGGCCTGTACAGGCTGGAGTTTAGAAGAATGAGGGGGGACCTCATTGATACATACAGAATAGTGAAAGACTTAAATAGAGTGGATGTGAAGAGGATGTTTCCACTAGGGGAGAGTCTAGGACTAGAGGTCATAACCTCAGAATTAACCTCAGAATTAAAGGAGATGAGGAGAAATTTCTTTAGTCAGAGGGTGGTGAATCTGTGTAATTCTTTGCCAAAGAAGGCTGTGGAGGCCAAGTCAGTGGATATATTCAAGGCATACATAGATTCTTGATTAGTGCGGGTATCAAGGTTATGGGGAGAAGGCAGGAGAATGGGGGTAGGAGGAAGAGATAGATCAGCCATGATTGAATGGCAGAGTAGACTTGATTGGCCGAATGGCCTAATTCTACTCCTATCACTTATGACCTTATGACGTGGTGATGTCCATGAATCGCAGACTTCAAGCAGTCATTGCATGCAAAGGATATGCAACAAAATACTAAACATAACTACTTTCATTTACATAACATTGCTGTGTCCCAAACATTATGGTGCCCTGAAATGGGTGGACTATGTATAAATACTGCTGTAATTTCTACATGGTGAAACCAAAATGTATAAAAATAGCCTTTATTAAAATCTGACCATGTGCACTTTAACCACATGTGATTTTTTCTATTACCAATCTCAAATTGTGGAGTACAGAGGCAAATAAATAAATGATGGGTCTTTTTCAAAAACATTATGGAGGGCACTGTACTTTCAGGACCTCCAAGATCCCTCTATAGATCAATGCTCCTCAGGATCCTTCCATTCACTGTACATGTTTACCCCTCATGTTAATACAGCGTTTAAAAGAAATAAAAGGAGACACCTAAACTCACCTTGTCGCACTCATCCTCCTCAGTGAAGCCGCTGCATTCTGATCCCAAAATAATCCTTCACAAAACAGCCACTCCATTGTCACTCACAGGAAGTCACTCCATCCACTCCACACGACTATCAGTCTGAAATGAACGAGCTATGACCTGTTCAGCCTTCTTGAAGTGAATGGTTTACAAGTTCGAGGGTCCAGAAGATAGCAGTGCAGGTGGAAAAGGTTGTGAAGATGGAGCAAATAATATATCAACAGATGCACGGTAGCGCAGCGGTAGAGTTGCTGCTTTACAGCGAATGAAGCGCCGGAGACTCAGGTTTGATCCTGACTACGGGTGCTGCACTGTAAGGAGTTTGTACGTTCTCCCCGTGACCTGCGTGGGTTTTCTCCGAGATCTTCGGTTTCCTCCCACATTCCAAAGATGTACAGGTATGTAGGTTAATTGGCTGGGTATATGTAAAAATTGTCCCTAGTGGGTGTAGGATAGTGTTAATGTACGGGGATCGCTGGGCGGCACGGACTTGGTGGGCCGAAAAGGCCTGTTTCCGGCTGTATATATATATATATGATATGATATGCTAATATCACTCCAGTGTTACACAGTGACAGACCCACTCCCACCGTTACGGTATCCCAGTGTTGTAGTGATTGACCCGTTCCCACCATTGCCCTAGTTACACAGCAACAGACCCGTCCCCACCCGTACTGTACCCCAGCATTACACAGTGACAGACCTGTCCCCACCGGTACTGTACCCCAGTGTTGTACAGCAACAGACCCGTCCCCACCATTACTGTACCCCAGTGTTATACAGCAACGGACCCGTCCCCACCAGCACTGTACCCCAGTGTTATACAGTGACAGACCCGTCCCCATCGGCAGTGTATCCCAGTGTTATACAGTGACAGACTTGTCCCCATTGGCAGTGTATCCCAGCGTTATGCAGTGACAGACCCATCCCCACCGGTACTGTACCCGTGTTATACAGTGACAGACTTGTCCCCATTGGCAGTGTATCCCAGTGTTATCCAGTGACAGACCCATCCCCACCGGTACTGTACCCGTGTTATACAGTGAAAGACCCGTCCTCACCAATATTCTACCCCAATGTTATACAGCGATAGACCCGTCCCCACCGGTACTGTACCTCAATGTTATACAGTTCAGTGTAATGGTGTCAGTTGGTTAAATCATTGGCCACTTGTATATATATTAATTTCTCTTTTATTTGTGTCTCTACATCGAGGCAGTTTTAACAGGTTATCTTCTGTACAGTGGTTGGTGATTTGAATTGGAGTACAATTAGTTAGTTTGTTAAACTCACTGCTTTAATATAAACATATATATTAAGATTCCCTGACAGATTAGTAGAGCATGCATAGCAAAGTAGTCCACCCATAAAACAGTAACTGGGAGATGCTCAGACTTCAGAGATAAACTGGGGGATCCGGGGCTCATCCCGAAGTAAAGGTTGCTGTGATCAGTGTGTACTGGACACTGAATCCTCAGGGAACAGAACTGTGCGAGGAATAATGACGGTCCCTGTGTTTCCTTATTTGTCGTGGCCAAGTGTCTGGAATGTTCTAGAGTGGCAGCTGATTCTGAGTGAAGGTTCCACACTGTCCGACGGCAATCTTGTAACTTTGCAGGAAGATGTCCACGGGAAGTAACAAGGGGACCAGCCTTCAGGACAGGTAAACATCACACTTGGCAACACATAGAGGGAAGGATTAGCCATCATGGCACCATGCTTCACCGCGAAGACAGGCTACAATCCTCCACATATCAGATGGGTTCATTTCAAACAGCCCAGTAGAACTCAACAAGGCGTGAGGCACAGATAGCGTAGACAGTCAGAACCTTTACCCCATAGTGGAAATGTCAAAGACTAGAGGGCATAGCTTTAAGATGGAGCAACGTTTAAAGGAGATGTAAGAGGCACAAAAAGAGTTAGATAGAGATCTTAGTGTTAACGGAATCAAGGGGTATGGGGGGAAGGCAGGAACGGGATACTGGATGATCAGCCATGATCACAATGAATGGTGGTGCTGGCTCGAAGGGCCGAATGGCCTCCTCCTGCACCTAATGTCTATGTATCTACCTATGTATCTAAGAGGGTGGTGGGGACCTGGAACGTGCTGCCAGGGGTGGAGGTGAAGGCAGATACGATAGTGGTGTTTAAAGGGTTTTTAGATAGGCACATGGATATGCAGGGAATAGAGGGATATGGATCACCTGTAGACAGGAGATTAGCAACAAAAAAAGCTTTTCACTTTATCTCAGTACACATGACAATAAACTAAACGAGTTTAACTTGGCATCATGCTGACATTGTGGGCTCAATGGCCTGTTTCTCTGTTGTACTGTTTGTTCTATGTTTCCCACCACAGGCCTCTCATTACCTGCGGTGCTGTGTGAATGAAGTTCCCACATCTGCCATCCTCCTCAGCTCCCCTCACCTGTGGCCGCTGACGGTTTAAATAATAGACCCAGCAATCCCCTCCCCGTGTCTCCCAGCGAAGGCTCCTCACACCCTGGGAACTGGTCACGTTCATGCCCACAAAGACATCCAATACCTTCTCTTTAATGAGAACACATTCTGGAATTTCATCACACCTTCCTGAATTCTCCACCCACAACTTCTTCTCAATGAGAATCTTTAGTTAAAGATCTTTTTCCCTCCTCCCTCTCTCCGGTCCCACACTCCGGTCCCACATCCCACACTCCGGTCCCACACTCCGGTCCCACACTCCGGTCCCTCCCTCCGGTCCCACACTCCGGTCCCACACTCCGGTCCCACACAAAATTGTTGCTTTGGTTGCTGAGAGTATGACTCTTTCCCTTGTTTCAGTTCAGTTCAGTTTAGTTTAGTTTAGATTATTGTCACATGTACCGAGGTACAGTGAGAAGCTTTTGTTGCGTGCTATCCAGTCAGCAGAAAGACAATACATGATTACAATCCAGTCATTTAGTGTTCAGATGCATGATGAGGGAATAACATTTAGTGAACGATAACGGCAGGGAGGTTTTGCATACAGACCTCAGAGTGAGTCTTCTTCAGTCTGAAGAAGGGTCCCAACTGGAAACGTCTGCTGTTTATTCCCCCCACGGATGCTGACTGATCCGCTGAGTTTATCCAGCAGACTGCTTTTGCTCAAGATCTTGAAGTGTGCACTTTGGTGAATTGCAACGGGTGGCATTTCTGGCTTTTTTTTATTACTTTAATTCTTTAAGCCACATTTGGAGCACACTGTGCCCTTAAATAAAGGCACAACAGGAGACTATCAAAGACACAAAAATCACTGCCGAGCGCCCAGCAATCTCCACCCTTACTTCCCATAACATCTTGGGCCACACCTGGTCAGACTCTCGGGACTTATCCCCTTTGTATTTCAGGACCTCCGTCACCTCCTCCTTTAAAATGTTGATATGCTCGGGATATCACCGTTCCCTGCCCTGAATTCACTCATTTAAGATGAGCCCGTTTCTGAAGGTTCTGCACACTGTGGTTCAAAAGTCAGCCATGATTTCTGTGCATGAAGCCAAGCTCTTGCTCGCCGTGATCTGTGGCTGAAAGGGTTCTGCTGAGAGCAGCTCAGGAACTCTGCACTTCTCCTTCACCACAAAGGGTGAGGCTCACTTCCCCAATGTGAACAGGCTGGATCACAACGTCACGGGCAACTGCGGCTAACAAATCATCACTCCCACCTTCCCAACGCAGAATAAATAATTATCAGAGGTATCATCAGCAGAGAAACAGAGAGAGTGCGAGACACAAGGAACTGCGGATGCTGGAATATTGACTCAAACACAAACTGCTGGAGGAACTCAATGGGTCAGGCAGCATCTGTGGAGGCAGAGGATTGCCTCTGGATTTCAGGAGACAAATTCTTGTATTCATTGGAATTTAGAAGGATGAGAGGGGTCTTATAGAAATGTATAAAATTAAAAAAGGACTGGACAAGCTAGATGCAGGAAAAACGTTCCCAATGTTGGGGGAGTCCAGAACCAGGGGCCACAGTCTAAGAATAAAGGGGAGGCCATTTAAAATTGAGATGAGAAGAAACTTTTTCATCGAGAGTTGTGAATTTGTGGAATTCTCTGCCACAGAAGGCAGTGGAGGCCAATTCACTGGATGAATTTAAAAGAGAGTTAGATAGAGCTCTAGGGGCTACCTGAATCAGGGGATATGGGGAGAAGGCAGTCACGGGTTACTGATTGTGGATGATCAGCCATGATCACAATGAATGGAGGTGCTGGCTCGAAGGGCCAACTTGTCTCCTCCTGCACCTATTTTCTATGTTTCTATGAGACCCTGCATCAGGATCAGCGGGAGGCAGGTGGGGGAGGGAAGGGTGGAGATAGCCTTAGGAGCTGGGAGGTGATGTGATGTGAATCTGACTAAAGGCTGCAGATGATGAAATCTGATAGGAAAGGGTGCAACTGGGTAAGAGTGGGATGGTGGGCAGATGTGGGCTCTGGGGAGGGTCAGTGGCAAGTGTGTGTAGGCGATGGAGATGAGATAGAGAGTGGGGTGTGTGTGGGTGTGTTTTTGAGGCCCTGGATAGATTCGAGGAGAAATGGAGAGGCCTACATGTGTGATCTCCTCCCGGCAGCAGAGGTGGCTGAGGAAAGACGAGCGGGTGAGTGAGTGGGGAGGGGAACTGAAATGGTTGGCAGAGTGTGAGTGCTCGGCCAAACTCTCAGCTCGTCTCTCCTTGGTCTCACTGATGTGGAGGAGGCCACATGGAGAGCAGCAAATGCAGTAGACAAGGTTAGAGTGGGCGCAGATGAACCTGTGTCTCACCTGGAAGGGCCGTTGGGCTCCTTGGATGGTGAGGAGGGTGTGTGTGGTAAGGGGCAGAGTGTAAGGTGGGGTGCAAGGGTCAGAGAGTCAGGGAGAGGGCATAGGGGTCAGAGTGTCAGGGAGGGGGTGCAAGGGTCAGAGTGTCAGAGAGGGGGTGCTCACCTGCTGTGCTCTAGCCCTGTTTGGAGGTGGAGGGTCTCTGCTGAGACAGATCGATGCAAGAATAGCCTTGGGACAGGTGGCTGATTGGTCTTTATGGAGTGGTTTTGGTTGACACAGGGAGTCACAATTACCTCGGCTGGTTCCTCGAGCTGAATCAGTGCAAAGGTGGCGAGGAAAAAGTTTATCGACTCTTCCCACAATACGGGGTCCCAGTCTGAGCAGAGGGCTTGACGTTTGAGAGACGCACCTTATTAATATTTGGATTAACAGCATTGTCTTTATTTCAGTTCAATTAATAATTGCAGCATTTGTCTGATAACAAGCAGAGAAAGCTGGGCACGCTGTGGTCAGTGCATTCATTGAGAAGGTTTACAGTTGCGAGATTACAATCCTCCCAGGCTTCTGTGGGAGCTGGCAGCAGTGGTACGGGATTAGTCCACCTTGCTCTGCAAATAGCGACCAGCCCATCCAGTGCAATGTACACAACATTCCATTTGATCCATTTTAAATTTCAATTTTTTTTGTTGTAAAACTCAAAGGAACTGAGGTGTTGTAAAATTCAAATTAAATTTGCTTGCAGAATTTCCCGTCGTGATTCTGTTGCCGGCAGTTAAACTGCGACCGCTGGAGGTGCTTCTGGTTGCGGAGCAGGGTGGTGGGTCTGAGGTGGGGGGGCTGGCATTACATGGTTGGCACTGCTGGCAACCCAGGCTAGGCCTCCCCTGGACTGGAGGGGGACTGAGGGGCAGCCAGACTCAGTCCTCTGCTCCCAGGGATGCTGGCTGGCAGTCTCCGTCCATAGCTGGAGGACGTGTAGGAGGAGGAGGAGAAGGACATGGAGTAACCAGATCCAGTCGCGTCAATGCTCCCTCGTCTGGAGCCTGTTCTGGATCCTGTTTTAGAACCTGATCGTGAACCTGCGGAAGAACCAGCCCCGCTCACGTTATAGGGGCTGTAGTATCCTTTGGTGGACTGCGAAGAGGCTTCCAACAGACGCAGACTTGATCCTTCCTCAACCATGGATCGATCCATCGCATCCTTGTAGGAAATCTTCAGTTTGGTCTTGGGGCAAGTGATGTATTTTGCATAGGCCCCGACATCCCTCAGCTTTTGTGCCGTGCGGGCATCAATGGTGCCCTTCCCCAAAGCTTCGTCCAAGGAAACGCGTCCAGCCACGTCTGGTTCAATCAGTCCTCCGGTCAGGTACTGCACCTCCAGAAACCTCTGGCCAGCTTCATAGTACAGCCAGCCTTTCTTCAAGGCCTGGGCAGCAGACATCTTGGACTTGGTTCTGGGGTCCTCAAACCCATGGAAAGCCTTCTGAGCCAGGTTGATCCTGTCCACCATAATCTTGTCGACCAGGTTTTTGCCCTCAGCATCTACGACTGAATACTTCTCTCCAGTGTTGGGATCGATGATTCCTCCAGTGCATGCCTGAGCTTCGAGCAGGCGTTGGCCGGTGATGTTGTCCACCAGGTTTCGGCGCATTGCCTCTGTGATAGAGACTTTCTCAAGGGTACCAGTGTCCAGGATGCCAGCAACTGGACCAGTCTCCTCCACTGGGTCACTCCAGGCAACCATGTGGCTTCTCATTGGGCTGGACTGTTGGCTTGTGTACGAAGATGAAGATCCAACGGAGGAAGATCTTGAGCGGAATCCACTCATGTTTCCTGATAACATGTCAGCAAATTCAGTGATGGACAAAGCCCCTGAGCGGTACAGGTCCAGAGACCCTTGGTCAATCAAACCTTTGGCCAAAGCATCATCAATGTCATACTGTTTCCCAGATCTTCTGTCCGTGATCATTGACTTTACAACTCCATCTGATGAAGAGATTGTCACCTCCTCCCATTCACACTCCTGCTCAGACAGCTCGCTGTACGTCTGATGGTCAATCAGTCCTTTACGATAAGCCTCGTACACCGACATTTCTTTGCCTGTCTCAGGATCTACAATCACTACCCTTCGCTTGCGGACAGAGGACTTGGAAGAAGTCTTCCTCTCTCGCTTCTTCTCCTTCAGTGGCAATAAGCAGAGTCCAGTGTCCGAATCCACCATACACCGCTCCATCAGCTGCAAGTAGGTGAGATTTTCCTCTGTGTTTGGATCAAAGAATCCTTTGGTGTCATCACCTGGATCTAACAGTATCTTGTTCATCTCCATATCAAACAGCCCACGCTCGTAGGCCATTTCTACCGGGAGGCGGTGACTGTGCTCGGGGTCAATGATGCCTCCCGTGGCGATCTGTGACTCCAGCAGGCGGATCCCATGGTCTTTCACAATTAAGCCTTTCTGCATAGCTTGGAAGAGAGACAGCAGCTTCCCTGAATATGGGTCTTTGTAACCAGTGACGGCACGCTCCGCTGACATGAGCTTGTCTTTAAACTCCGCGCCCACCACTCCCGCCTTGACGGCCTCAGCAACAGTGAGCTTCAGGTTTTTGATCGGGTCAATCATATAGCCTGTTGCCGCTTGGGCCTCCAATAGCTCGAAGGCAGTCCCAGGTCTGATCATGCCCTTCTTCATAGCCTGGTAAATGGACAGCCTCTCCTTCGAGGCCTCAACAAACACTCCTGAAATACAACTGGTGCCTTCCAGATACTTCTTGATACTGTCACTAACTTCCTCCACAGTGGTTTCACCTTGCTCCAGCCTCTGAGCTAAGGAACTTTCAATGATCTTTGATTCTATCAGTTGGTCCATGGTGACCTGTTTGCGTAGACCCTTGAATATTAACCGTTTCCTGTCGGTCAGGTTCAAAAGACGGTGGCCTGACTTTTCATCAGTTTTGCACTTTGCCAGCAGCCGAGTGTAAGTTAACGGCTCATCGGTGCTGGGGTCAAGGAATCCTTGTGTGCCTGAGGCTGGGTCTGTGATGAGGTTGTAGGTCTCACGGTCCAGGTAACCCCGTTGAAAGGCAACCTCCAGAGGCAGGTGATGGCTGTACTGCGGATCGATGATTCCTCCTGTGGCCAGCTGAGCATCCAGCAGCCGAACTGCGTAGTCTTTCCCAATCAGCCCTTTCCTCATAGCCTGGAAGAGGGAGATGTTCTTGCCCGTGTACGGGTCCCGGTAGCCAGTGACAGCTCTCTCTGCCGACAACAGCTTGTCGTGGAACTCAGGGCCCACCACGCCATCCCGAACAGCTTCGTCCACCGTCAGGCGCAAGTTCTTCATTGGATCCAGGATAAAGCCAGTCGCCGCCTGGGCCTCAAGCAGAGAAAGTGCCACCTCCGGTTTCACCCAGTCTTTCTTCATGGCTTGATAGAGACTTAATACCTCCTTGGCAGCAGCCTTGTACACGCCACTGACAGCACCTGTGCCAAACAGGAACATCTTCACCGTCTCCATTTCACACACCTGCTGCACTGTCAGCTGCCTCTCCCTCAGTTTCCTAAGTGTCTCCTGATCAATAATTCCTGAGGCATAGAGATGATCCGCAGAGACGTGGCCCCGGAAGCTGTAGAAGCTGATCATCTCGTATCCATGGTGAATTTCTACATGCTCGATGATCTCAATAATTATTAACACTAAACGCTCTCGGTTGAGCTTTCCCATTTGAAACTCCCTGGACAGCCTGGCCTTGTCCTGCTCAGAGATGTATTCAGATTGTAAGATCTCCCACACCGACATTGACTTCCCACCGAGAGCCCCTGAAGGAATTTCCACTTTTGTGTTCTCAAATTCCTTCTGCATTTGAGCCTCGCTGTAGACCGGCTTTTCAACGATTCTGGGCTTCTCTCCATCCGTCAAGGGCAAGAGGTACAGACCAGTTCCCGGAACAGAAATGCACATATTCTTCAGTTGCTGATAGGTGACTTCTTCCGTAGTGCTGGGATCAATAAATCTCTTGGCATCATCATGAGCATCACAGAAGATTCGGTTCATCTCCTCATCCAACATTCCCCGCTTGTAGGCCACATCGATGGGCAGCCGATGGCTGGTGTTGGGGTCAATGATGCCACCAGATGCCACCTGTGCCTGCAGGAGCTGCACTCCATGGTCTTTGGGTACCAGTTCCTTTCTCATTGCTTCAAACAAGGAGACCTTACGCCCAGTGTAAGGGTCCGTATATCCCGTTACTGCTTTCTCCGCAGCCAGTAGCTTCTCGTGGAGTTCTGGCCCAACGAGTCCATCCTTCACTGCCTCATCGACGGTGAGGGTGCGATTCAGCACAGGGTCCACGAGGAACCCTGTTGCTGCCTGAGCTTCCAGTAAGATCTCCGCTGTTCTTGGTCTCAGCAGGTTCTTCTTCATTGCTTGATAGAAGCTCATTGTCTCCTGGGTGGGCTCCACAAACACTCCAGCGATGCTCTCCGACCCCTGAAGGGATTTCCTCACCGACTCCAACTTGCTCACATCTTCAGGTGTTGCCTTTCCTTTCTGCAGTCCATCAAACGTCTTCTTGTTAATGATATGGGATTCTAACAACTCGCTGGCAGGAACTCTGTCCCTTAGACCAGCCAAAGTGATTTGTGGTTTTCTCTTCAGCTCACGTTCCTCAATGATTGTTACTACAATTGTAATGATTTTCTCCACAGTTACTTTGCCTGACCTGTACTGTCGGATAAGGTCCCGGCGTTGATCTTCGGTGAAATATTCTGAATTGATCAACTCCCAGATTGTCACGGTTTTCCCAGAGAATTTTCCGGATGGGACACTCACCACAGCCTTTTGGAAAATGTCCTTGGTGACCTCCTCCGGATGAAGGTCCACTCCCTTCACTGCTTCCTCCGTCAGGGGTAACAGGGAAAGGTTGGTCTTAGGGTCACTTCTGCATCTCTGCTTCAGCTGTTGGTAGGTGACATGTTCGTCTGTATTTGGTTCAATGAAACCTTTAGTGTTCTCACTGGGGGTGGTCACCAACTGCTTCATCTCCTCATCCAACATTCCCCGCTTGTAGGCCACGTCCATGGGCAGCCGATGGCTGGTGTTGGGGTCGATGATGCCACCAGATGCCACCTGTGCCTGCAGGAGCTGCACTCCATGGTCTTTGGGTACCAATTCCTTTCTCATTGCTTCAAACAAGGAGACCTTACGCCCGGTGTAAGGGTCCGTATATCCCGTTACTGCTTTCTCCGCAGCCAGTAGCTTCTCGTGGAGTTCTGGCCCAACGAGTCCATCCTTCACTGCCTCATCGACGGTGAGGGTGCGATTCTGCACAGGGTCCACGAGGAACCCTGTTGCTGCCTGAGCTTCCAGTAAGATCTCCGCTGTTCTTGGACTCAGCAGGTTCTTCTTCATTGCTTGATAGAAGTTCATTGTCTCCTGGGTGGGCTCCACAAACACTCCAGCGATGCTCTCCGACCCCTGAAGGAATTTGCTCACCGACTCCAACTTGCTCACATCTTCAGGTGTTGCCTTTCCTTTCTGCAGTCCATCAAACGTCTTCTTGTCGATGATCTTCGATTCCAACAGCTCGCTGGCAGGAACCTTGTCCCGTAGTCCGGGGAAGAGCAGCTGCTTCTTGGTCTCAGTTTCATCAATGGTGGTAATGATGTATTTAATGATGTGCTCGATGGTGATCTTTCCTGACCTGTACTGCCACATTAAGTCCCGGCGTTGATCTTCAGTGATGTACTCTGAGTTGATCAACTCCCAGATTGTCACGGTTTTCCCAGAGAATTTTCCGGATGGGACACTCACCACAGCCTTTTGGAAAACGTCCTTGGTGACCTCCTCAGGGTGAAGGTCCACTCTCTTCACTGCTTCCTCCGTCAGGGGTAACAGGGAAAGGTTGGTCTTAGGGTCATTTCTGCATCTCTGCTTCAGCTGTTGGTAGGTGACATGTTCGTCAGTATTTGGTTCAATGAAACCTTTAGTGTTCTCACTGGGGGTGGTCACCAACTGGTTCATCTCCTCATCCAACATTCCCCGCTTGTAGGCCACGTCCATGGGCAGCCGATGGCTGGTGTTGGGGTCAATGATGCCACCAGATGCCACCTGTGCCTGCAGGAGCTGCACTCCATGGTCTTTGCGTACCAGTTCCTTTCTCATTGCTTCAAACAAGGAGACCTTACGCCCGGTGTAAGGGTCCGTATATCCCGTTACTGCTTTCTCCGCAGCCAGTAGCTTCTCGTGGAGTTCTGGCCCAACGAGTCCATCCTTCACTGCCTCATCGACGCTGAAGGTGCGATTCTGCACAGGGTCCACGAGGAACCCTGTTGCTGCCTGAGCTTCCAGTAAGATCTCCGCTGTTCTTGGACTCAGCAGGTTCTTCTTCATTGCTTGATAGAAGCTCATTGTCTCCTGGGTGGGCTCCACAAACACTCCAGCGATGCTCTCCGACCCCTGAAGGAATTTCCTCACCGACTCCAACTTGCTCACATCTTCAGGTGTTGCCTTTCCTTTCTGCAGTCCATCAAACGTCTTCTTGTCGATGATCTTCGATTCCAACAGCTCGCTGGCAGTAACCTTGTCCCGTAGTCCCGGGAGGAGCAGCTGCGGTTTCTTATTTGTTTCTTGCTCTTCAATCACCGTGATGACAATTCTGATGATCTTTTCCACTGTCACCTTTCCTGACCGATACTGTCGAATCAGATCCTTCCTCTGTTCCTCGGTAAAGTACTCCGATTTAATAAGCTCCAAGATGCTGACAGTTTTCCCAGAGAAGATGCCAGCTGGAACAGACACAGTTGTCTTCCCAAAAGTATCTCTCATCTGCTCCTCATCATAAACAGGTTTTGATGATATTGCTTTCTCACTCAAGGGCAACAAGAGCTGACCTGACCCTGCATCCTTACGGCACCTCTCCTTCAGCTGTTGGTAGGTGACACGCTCATCCATGTTTGGATCATAGAAGCCCACTGTGTTCTCACTGGGAGTGGTCACCAACTGCTTCATCTCCTCATCCAACATTCCCCGCTTGTAGGCCACGTCCATGGGCAGCCGATGGCTGGTGTTGGGGTCAATGATGCCACCAGATGCCACCTGTGCCTGCAGGAGCTGCACTCCATGGTCTTTGGGTACAAGTTCCTTTCTCATTGCTTCAAACAAGGAGACCTTACGCCCGGTGTAAGGGTCCGTATATCCCGTTACAGCTTTCTCCGCAGCCAGTAGCTTCTCATGGAGTTCTGGCCCAACGAGTCCATCCTTCACTGCCTCATCGACGGTGAAGGTGCGATTCTGCACAGGGTCCACGAGGAACCCTGTTGCTGCCTGAGCTTCCAGTAAGATCTCTGCTGTTCTTGGTCTTAGCAGGTTCTTCTTCATTGCTTGATAGAAGCTCATTGTCTCCTGGGTGGGCTCCACAAACACTCCAGCGATGCTCTCCGATCCCTGAAGGAATTTCCTCACCGACTCCAACTTGCTCACATCTTCAGGCGTTGCCTTTCCTTTCTGCAGTCCATCAAACGTCTTCCTGTTGATGATCTTCGATTCCAACAACTCGCTGGCAGGAACCTTGTCCCGTAGTCCGGGGAAGTGTAAATGCTTCTTGATCTCAGTTTCATCAATTGTGGTAATGATGTATTTAATGATGTGCTCGATGGTGATCTTTCCTGACCTGTACTGCCACATTAAGTCCCGGCGTTGATCTTCGGTGATGTACTCTGAGTTGATCAACTCCCAGATTGTCACGGTTTTCCCAGAGAATTTTCCGGATGGGACACTCACCACAGCCTTTTGGAAAACGTCCTTGGTGACCTCCTCTGGGTGAAGGTCCACTCTCTTCACTGCTTCCTCCGTCAGGGGTAACAGGCAAAGGTTGGTCTCAGGGTCACTTCTGCATCTCTGCTTCAGCTGTTGGTAGGTGACATGTTCGTCAGTATTTGGTTCAATGAAACCTTTAGTGTTCTCACTGGGGGTAGTCACCAACTGCTTCATCTCCTCATCCAACATTCCCCGCTTGTAGGCCACGTCCATGGGCAGCCGATGGCTGGTGTTGGGGTCAATGATGCCACCAGATGCCACCTGTGCCTGCAGGAGCTGCACTCCATGGTCTTTGGGTACCAGTTCCTTTCTCATTGCTTCAAACAAGGAGACCTTACGCCCGGTGTAAGGGTCCGTATATCCCGTTACTGCTTTCTCCGCAGCCAGTAGCTTCTCGTGGAGTTCTGGCCCAACGAGTCCATCCTTCACTGCCTCATCGACGGTGAAGGTGCGATTCTGCACAGGGTCCACGAGGAACCCTGTTGCTGCCTGAGCTTCCAGTAAGATCTCCGCTGTTCTTGGTCTCAGCAGGTTCTTCTTCATTGCTTGATAGAAGCTCATTGTCTCCTGGGTGGGCTCCACAAACACTCCAGCGATGCTCTCCGACCCCTGAAGGAATTTCCTCACCGACTCCAACTTGCTCACATCTTCAGGTGTTGCCTTTCCTTTCTGCAGTCCATCAAGCGTCTTCTTGTCGATGATCTTCGATTCCAACAACTCGCTGGCAGGAACCTTGTCACGTAGTCCGGGGAAGAGCAGCTGCTTCTTGGTCTCAGTTTCATCAATGGTTGTAATGATGTATTTAATGATGTGCTCGATGGTGATCTTTCCTGACCTGTACTGCCACATTAAGTCCCGGCATTGATCTTCGGTGATGTACTCTGAGTTGATCAACTCCCAGATTGTCACGGTTTTCCCAGAGAATTTTCCGGATGGGACACTCACCACAGCCTTTTGGAAAACGTCCTTGGTGACCTCCTCTGGGTGAATGTCCACTCTCTTCACTGCTTCCTCCGTCAGGGGTAACAGGGAAAGGTTGGTCTTAGGGTCATTTCTGCATCTCTGCTTCAGCTGTTGGTAGGTGACCTGTTCGTCAGTATTTGGTTCAATGAAACCTTTAGTGTTCTCACTGGGGGTGGTCACCAACTGGTTCATCTCCTCATCCAACATTCCCCGCTTGTAGGCCACGTCCATGGGCAGCCGATGGCTGGTGTTGGGGTCAATGATGCCACCAGATGCCACCTGTGCCTGCAGGAGCTGCACTCCATGGTCTTTGGGTACCAGTTGCTTTCTCATTGCTTCAAACAAGGAGACCTTACGCCCGGTGTAAGGGTCCGTATATCCCGTTACTGCTTTCTCCGCAGCCAGTAGCTTCTCGTGGAGTTCTGGTCCAACGAGTCCATCCTTCACTGCCTCATCGACGGTGAGGGTGCGATTCTGCACAGGGTCCACGAGGAACCCTGTTGCTGCCTGAGCTTCCAGTAAGATCTCCGCTGTTCTTGGTCTCAGCAGGTTCTTCTTCATTGCTTGATAGAAGCTCATTGTCTCCTGGGTGGGCTCCACAAACACTCCAGCGATACTCTCCGACCCCTGTAGGAATTTCCTCACCGACTCCAACTTGCTCACATCTTCAGGTGTTGCCTTTCCTTTCTGCAGTCCATCAAACGTCTTCCTGTTGATGATCTTCGATTCCAACAGCTCGCTGGCAGTAACCTTGTCCCGTAGTCCGGGGAAGAGCAGCTGCGGTTTCTTCTTTGTTTCTTGCTCTTCAATCACCGTGATGACAATTCTGATGATCTTTTCCACTGTCACCTTTCCTGACCGATACTGTCGAATCAGATCCTTCCTCTGCTCCTCGGTAAAGTACTCCGAATTAATAAGCTCCAAGATGCTGACAGTTTTCCCAGCGAAGATGCCAGCTGGAACAGACACTGTTGTTTGCCCAAAAGTATCTCTCGTCTGCTCCTCATCATAAACAGGTTTTGATGATATTGCTTTCTCACTCAAGTGCAACAAGAGCTGACCTGACCCTGCATCCTTTCTGCACCTCTCCTTCAGCCGTTGGTAGGTGACACGCTCATCCATGTTTGGATCATAGAAGCCCATCGTGTGCTCACTGGGAGTGGTCACCAACTGCTTCATCTCCTCATCCAACATTCCCCGCTTGTAGGCCACGTCCATGGGCAGCCGATGGCTGGTGTTGGGGTCAATGATGCCACCAGATGCCACCTGTGCCTGCAGGAGCTGCACTCCATGGTCTTTGGGTACCAGTTCCTTTCTCATTGCTTCAAACAAGGAGACCTTACGCCCGGTGTAAGGGTCCGTATATCCCGTTACTGCTTTCTCCGCAGCCAGTAGCTTCTCGTGGAGTTCTGGCCCAACGAGTCCATCCTTCACTGCCTCATCGACGGTGAGGGTGCGATTCTGCACAGGGTCCACGAGGAACCCTGTTGCTGCCTGAGCTTCCAGTAAGATCTCTGCTGTCCTTGGTCTCAGCAGGTTCTTCTTCATTGCTTGATAGAAGCTCATTGTCTCCTGGGTGGGCTCCACAAACACTCCAGCGATGCTCTCCGACCCCTGAAGGAATTTCCTCACCGACTCCAACTTGCTCACATCTTCAGGTGTTGCCTTTTCTTTCTGCAGTCCATCAAACATCTTCTTGTCGATGATCTTCGATTCCAACAGCTCGCTGGCAGGAACATTGTCCCGTAGTCCAGGGAAGAGCAGCTGCTTCTTGGTCTCAGTTTCATCAATGGTTGTAATGATGTATTTAATGATGTGCTCGATGGTGATCTTTCCTGACCTGTACTGCCACATTAAGTCCCGGCGTTGATCTTCGGTGACATACTCTGAGTTGATCAACTCCCAGATTGTCACGGTTTTCCCAGAGAATTTTCCGGATGGGACACTCACCACAGCCTTTTGGAAAACGTCCTTGGTGACCTCCTCTGGGTGAAGGTCCACTCTCTTCACTGCTTCCTCCGTCAGGGGTAACAGGGAAAGGTTGGTCTTAGGGTCATTTCTGCATCTCTGCTTCAGCTGTTGGTAGGTGACATGTTCGTCTGTATTTGGTTCAATGAAACCTTTAGTGTTCTCAGTGGGGGTGGTCACCAACTGCTTCATCCCCTCATCCAACATTCCCCGCTTGTAGGCCACGTCCATGGGCAGCCGATGGCTGGTGTTGGGGTCAATGATGCCACCAGATGCCACCTGTGCCTGCAGGAGCTGCACTCCATGGTCTTTGGGTACCAGTTCCTTTCTCATTGCTTCAAACAAGGAGACCTTACGCCCGGTGTAAGGGTCCGTATATCCCGTTACTGCTTTCTCCGCAGCCAGTAGCTTCTCGTGGAGTTCTGGCCCAACGAGTCCATCCTTCACTGCCTCATCGACGCTGAAGGTGCGATTCTGCACAGGGTCCACGAGGAACCCTGTTGCTGCCTGAGCTTCCAGTAAGATCTCCGCTGTTCTTGGTCTCAGCAGGTTCTTCTTCATTGCTTGATAGAAGCTCATTGTCTCCTGGGTGGGCTCCACAAACACTCCAGCGATGCTCTCCGACCCCTGAAGGAATTTCCTCACCGACTCCAACTTGCTCACATCTTCAGGTGTTGCCTTTCCTTTCTGCAGTCCATCAAACGTCTTCTTGTCGATGATCTTCGATTCCAACAGCTCGCTGGCAGGAACCTTGTCCCGTAGTCCGGGGAAGAGCAGCTGCTTCTTGGTCTCAGTTTCATCAATGGTTGTAATGATGTATTTAATGATGTGCTCAATGGTGATCTTTCCTGACCTGTACTGCCACATTAAGTCCCGGCGTTGATCTTCAGTGATGTACTCTGAGTTGATCAACTCCCAGATTGTCACGGTTTTCCCACAGAATTTTCCGGATGGGACACTCACCACAGCCTTTTGGAAAATGTCCTTGGTGACCTCCTCTGGGTGAAGGTCCACTCTCTTCACTGCTTCCTCCGTCAGGGGTAACAGGGAAAGGTTGGTCTTAGGGTCATTTCTGCATCTCTGCTTCAGCTGTTGGTAGGTGACATGTTCGTCTGTATTTGGTTCAATGAAACCTTTAGTGTTCTCACTGGGGGTGGTCACCAACTGGTTCATCTCCTCATCCAACATTCCCCGCTTGTAGGCCACGTCCATGGGCAGCCGATGGCTGGTGTTGGGGTCAATGATGCCACCAGATGTCACCTGTGCCTGCAGGAGCTGCACTCCATGGTCTTTGGGTACCAGTTCCTTTCTCATTGCTTCAAACAAGGAGACCTTACGCCCGGTGTAAGGGTCCGTATATCCCGTTACTGCTTTCTCCGCAGCCAGTAGCTTCTCGTGGAGTTCTGGTCCAACGAGCCCATCCTTCACTGCCTCATCAACGGTGAAGGTGCGATTCTGCACAGGGTCCACGAGGAACCCTGTTGCTGCCTGAGCTTCCAGTAAGATCTCCGCTGTTCTTGGTCTCAGCAAGTTCTTCTTCATTGCTTGATAGAAGCTCATTGTCTCCTGGGTGGGCTCCACAAACACTCCAGCGATGCTCTCCGAACCCTGAAGGAATTTCCTCACCGACTCCAACTTGCTCACATCTTCAGGTGTTGCCTTTCCTTTCTGCAGTCCATCAAACGTCTTCTTGTCGATGATCTTCGATTCCAACAGCTCGCTGGCAGGAACCTTGTCCCGTAGTCCGGGGAAGAGCAGCTGCGGTTTCTTCTTTGTTTCTTGCTCTTCAATCACCGTGATGACAATTCTGATGATCTTTTCCACTGTCACCTTTCCTGACCGATACTGTCGAATCAGATCCTTCCTCTGTTCCTCAGTAAAGTACTCCGAATTAATAAGCTCCAAGATGCTGACAGTTTTCCCAGAGAAGATGCCAGCTGGAACAGACACTGTTGTTTGCCCAAAAGTATCTCTCGTCTGCTCCTCATCATAAACAGGTTTTGATGATATTGCTTTCTCACTCAAGGGCAACAAGAGCTGACCTGACCCTGCATCCTTTCTGCACCTCTCCTTCAGCCGTTGGTAGGTGACACGCTCATCCATGTTTGGATCATAGAAGCTCACCCTGTTCTCACTGGGAGTGGTCACCAACTGCTTCATCTCCTCATCCAACATTCCCCGCTTGTAGGCCACGTCCATGGGCAGCCGATGGCTGGTGTTGGGGTCAATGATGCCACCAGATGCCACCTGTGCCTGCAGGAGCTGCACTCCATGGTCTTTGGGTACCAGTTCCTTTCTCATTGCTTCAAACAAGGAGACCTTACGCCCGGTGTAAGGGTCCGTATATCCCGTTACTGCTTTCTCCGCAGCCAGTAGCTTCTCGTGGAGTTCTGGCCCAACGAGTCCATCCTTCACTGCCTCATCGACGGTGAGGGTTCGATTCTGCACAGGGTCCACAAGGAACCCTGTTGCTGCCTGAGCTTCCAGTAAGATCTCCGCTGTTTTTGGTCTCAGCAGCTTCTGCTTCATTGCTTGATAGAAGCTCATTGTCTCCTGGGTGGGCTCCACAAACACTCCAGCGATGCTCTCCGACCCCTGAAGGAATTTCCTTACCGACTCCAACTTGCTCACATCTTCAGGTGTTGCCTTTCCTTTCTGCAGTCCATCAAACGTCTTCTTGTCGATGATCTTCGATTCCAACAGTTCGCTGGCAGGAACCTTGTCCCGTAGTCCGGGGAAGAGCAGCTGCTTCTTGGTCTCAGTTTCATCAATGGTTGTAATGATGTATTTAATGATGTGCTCGATGGTGATCTTTCCTGACCTGTACTGCCACATTAAGTCCCGGCGTTGATCTTCAGTGATGTACTCTGAGTTGATCAACTCCCAGATTGTTACGGTTTTCCCAGAGAATTTTCCGGATGGGACACTCACCACAGCCTTTTGGAAAACGTCCTTGGTGACCTCCTCTGGGTGAAGGTCCACTCTCTTCACTGCTTCCTCCGTCAGCGGTAACAGGGAAAGGTTGGTCTCAGGGTCACTTCTGCATCTCTGCTTCAGCTGTTGGTAGGTGACATGTTCGTCTGTATTTGGTTCAATGAAACCTTTAGTGTTCTCACTGGGAGTGGTCACCAACTGCTTCATCTCCTCATCCAACATTCCCCGCTTGTAGGCCACGTCCATGGGCAGCCGATGGCTGGTGTTGGGGTCAATGATGCCACCAGATGCCACCTGTGCCTGCAGGAGCTGCACTCCATGGTCTTTGGGTACCAGTTCCTTTCTCATTGCTTCAAACAAGGAGACCTTACGCCCGGTGTAAGGGTCCGTATATCCCGTTACTGCTTTCTCCGCAGCCAGTAGCTTCTCGTGGAGTTCTGGCCCAACGAGTCCATCCTTCACTGCCTCATCGACGCTGAAGGTGCGATTCTGCACAGGGTCCACGAGGAACCCTGTTGCTGCCTGAGCTTCCAGTAAGATCTCCGCTGTTCTTGGTCTCAGCAGGTTCTTCTTCATTGCTTGATAGAAGCTCATTGTCTCCTGGGTGGGCTCCACAAACACTCCAGCGATGCTCTCCGACCCCTGAAGGAATTTCCTCACCGACTCCAACTTGCTCACATCTTCAGGTGTTGCCTTTCCTTTCTGCAGTCCATCAAACGTCTTCTTGTCGATGATCTTCGATTCCAACAGTTCGCTGGCAGGAACCTTGTCCCGTAGTCCGGGGAAGAGCAGCTGCTTCTTGGTCTCAGTTTCATCAATGGTGGTAATGATGTATTTAATGATGTGCTCGATGGTGATCTTTCCTGACCTGTACTGTCGGATAAGGTCCCGGCGTTGATCTTCGGTGATGTACTCTGAGTTGATCAACTCCCAGATTGTCACTGTTTTCCCAGAGAATTTCCCGACTGGCACAGATACAGTGGCTGTGTTGAAGATGTCGTGTGTCTGTTCCATGGTATATCCTCCCTTTTTTGTCTCTGCTCCCTCGGTCAATGGCAAGAGAAAAAGGCCAGATTCCTGATCCTTCTGACACCTGTCCAGCAGCTGGAGGTACGTTAAGTTCTCCTGTGTGTTGGGGTCAAAGAATGCCTTGGCATTGTCACTATCTCCTGCAACTATTTTATTCATGTCCTCTGTGAATATCCCCTGTTTGTAGGCCTGGGCCAGGGGCAGGCGATGGCTGTTCACCGGATCAATGACACCACCAGTGGCAAGCTGTGCCTGCAGCAACCGGATGGCGTAACTTGGGGAGATCAAGTCCTTTTGCATTGCTTGAAACAAGGAGATCTGCTCACCAGTGTAGGGGTCCCTGTAACCTGTCACTGCCCTCTCTGCAGAGAGCAGTTTCTCCTGCAGCTCTGGTCCGACCACACCTTCCCTGATGGCCTCATTAACGGGCAGTTTCATGTTCTTTGCTGGGTCAATGATGAAGCCGGATGCTGCCTGAGCCTCCAGCAACACCATGGCTGTGGTGGGCTTCAACTGTCCCCTCTTCATTGCCTGATAAATGCTGACTTTCTCCTTTGAGGGTTGAAAGATCAGGCCAGCAACACAGCTCTTTCCCCGCAGGTAGTTCTGAACAGCTTCCTTCTGTGACAGATCCTTGACGGTGATGGATCCTTTCTTCAGCTTGTCCAACTGCTTCTTGCTGAGAATGCCAGCCTGATGTAAGCGAGCGGCCGCCACTGGCTGGCGCAGGCCACTGAAGGGGAACGTGGCCTCAGCACTTTCCTGGGCTGAGTCCACCACATCCCGACCGTTAGCAAGAGCTCCCAGAGTGGGGGCAGTTGCTGCCTGTACCTCGGCGGTCTCTTTGGACATGACTTCAAGCTTCTGAGCTTTCAGTTGCTCCAGCGATTCCCGCAGTGCTTGATTCTCATCAGCCAGCTGCTTCTCTTTCTCCTGCCTCCTCTTCTCCATTTCCTGAAGCTGTCTCTGCTTCTCCTGGACTTGGTCCTCAGCCTTTCTCTGCATCATGAGTGCTTCATCCATACTATCCTGAAGTCGGGCCTTGTCGTCCTTGAGTCTCTTCATTTCCTTCATCTGTTCATCCTTCAGAGACTTGGATTTCTCCAGCTCATCCTCGTACAGATGCTCCAACTTCTGCTTCTCCGCCTCAATCATCTTCTCTTTTCTGATAAGCAGCTCCTTTTCACTGAGAAAGGTTTGCTGAAGGACCTGAGTGGTGTGGACAATTTCTTTATTTTTCCCTGCCTCCATCTGCATGAATAAGAACAAGGAACTCATTAGTGACAACAAAGCATGCAGCCATCGTCCAGCAGTAGAAGCAAGAGTGAGCAGTGGCCCTTGTGCCCGCTTTATCACTCATCAAGAGCCATTCCAATCTTTTACCAAAGTGTCTGCTTCTATAACTAACCTGTTGCCTCTTCAATGCCTTAATCTATAAGACTGCCCTGATAAAAAAAATAGTCAGTGACCTTAGAGTTAACATTGACGAGGACAAGGTCTCAGTGCTGATCCTCTTGGACCTCACAGCAGCTTTTGACACCATAGATCACAGTATTCTTATAGATCGCCTAGTAAACAGGGTTGGGCTGTCAGATCAGGTACTAAGTTGGTTCCAATCATATATAGGTGGAAGGAGGTATTTGGTTAGCCCTCCAACAACTCACTCGTGTGTAAAACATGACCTTCAAATTACAAAGCCTCTTCTTTTCCAAATGCAAGTAAATCTTACCCTAAGAACATTCTCCAGTAGCTTCCCTACCATTAACGTCAGGCTCACCGGCCTATAATTTATTGGTTTATCTCTACTTAAATAAAGGAACAACATTCATAACTCTCCAGTCCTCCAGGACCTCGCCTATGGTTCTATAGGATACAAACATTTTCATCAGTCCCTGAAATCAGTCTTGCCTCTCAATAACCTGGGATAGATCCTATCAGACCCTAGGAGTCTATCGACCTTCATGCATTTCTAGATCTTAAACTGCCCTTGCACATTAGCATTCTCCACACTGATTTCACTACCATGTCGCAACTGCATGATATACCCTTTGGTGTAGCACAAGGTATCTGCCTTGATGTAGCACAAGGTAGCTGCCTTGGTGTAGCACAAGGTAACTGCATGGTGTAGCACAAGGTAGCTGCCTTGGTGTAGCACAAGGTAACTGCCTTTGGTGTAGCACAAGGTAGCTGCCTTGGTGTAGCACAAGGTAACTGCATGGTGTAGCACAAGGTAACTGCATGGTGTAGCACAAGGTAACTGCCTTGGTGTAGCACAAGGTAGCTGCCCTTGGTGTAGCACAAGGTAGCTGCCTTGGTGTAGCACAAGGTAACTGCATGGTGTAGCACAAGGTAGCTGCCTTTGGTGTAGCACAAGGTAGCTGCCTTGATGTAGCACAAGGTAACTGCCTTTGGTGTAGCACAAGGTAGCTGCCTTGATGTAGCACAAGGTAGCTGCCTTGGTGTAGCACAAGGTAACTGCATGGTGTAGCACAAGGTAACTGCATGGTGTAGCACAAGGTAGCTGCCTTGATGTAGCACAAGGTAACTGCATGATATACCCACTGGTGTAGCACAAGGTAGCTGCCTTGGTGTAGCACAAGGTAGCTGCCTTGGCCCGTTACTCTTTTCCTTGTATATGCTGCCACTATGCTGAGTTATCAGACAGCATAACGTAAATTTACTAAGTTGTGCCGATGACACTCAGTTGTACCTCTCTGTTGAAACCACTGATGCAAATGCCTTAAGTTCTTTGACCTGCCTATTTTCCATTAAAAAATGGATGAATGCCAACTTTCTTAAACTCAACGATGACAAGACAGAAATTTTATTACTTGGATCAAAACCCAGGAGAGAGATGTTACTCGGTAAACTGGGGAATTTGACTGCCTATGTCAAACAAGAAGTTACAAGCCTGGGGTAATAATTGACAATGATCTTAATTTTAAATCTCACATAAATAAGGTAACAAAGTGTGCTTTCTATCACCTCAGAAATATTGCTAAAGTACAGCCTTTCTTAACTCAACATGATTGTAAAAAGCTCATACATGCTTTCTTGTCAAGCAGATTTGATTACTGTAATGCCTTATTTACTGGTCTGCCTTCAAAATCCACCAACAAGTTACAGCTCATTCAAAATGCCACAGCAGGGCTTTTAACAAATACTACAAAAAGGGGACATATCACCCCAGTAGTATACTCCCTCCATTGGCTCCCAGTGAGATCCAGGATAGATGACAAAGTCCTCCTTCTTGTCTACAAAGCCCTAAATGGCTTAGGAGCAGCATATCATCCTTCCATATGCCCCTACTCGAGCGTTCAGGTCTGCTGATGTTGGCCTGTTAGCCACTCAACGCCGCAACAATAAAAACATTGGTAAGGCAGCCTTTTTCAACTAGACCCCCAAGCTTTGGAATACCCTACCCAGGGCTACGAGAGACGCCCTCTCAGTTGACATTTTTAAACGGCAGTTAAAAACATATCTTTTTACTCAAGCTTTTAACTGATTTTACTTCGTTTGTCTTTTTACACTCTCAATTTTACATTTTACATTTTATATTTTTATATAAATCTCTGCTTTGTATGCTATTAACAGCCTATGTCTTTACTGTTTTAAATTGTAGTTTTGTTTAGAGATGTGTTTGTTTTTGTGGAAAGCACTTTGGACTGTACTCAATTGCATGAAAAGTGCCATATAAACAAGGTTATTATTATTATTATTATTATTACTATTATAAATATTTATGAATCTTTGTCTTGAATGTCTTGTCTTGTTTTATCACGTACATTAAAAGCAAAAGGGTAATTAAGGAGATAAAGGAGGGAATTAATGCTTAGAGTTAGAAGTAGGTGAGGTATAAATAATGAAATCAGTGTGGAGAATACTAATGTGCAAGGGCAGTTTAAGATCAAGAAGGAGGTGGTGTTGGGGCTCTTGAAAAGTATTACGGTGAATTGACTCCTAGGGTCTGATAGACAATAGACAATATTCGAGCCCTTCGAGCCAGCTAGATAGAGCTCTTAAGGATAGGGGGTATGGGGAGAAGGCAGGAACGGGGTGCTGATTGAGAATGATCAGCCATGATCACATTGAATGGCGGTGCTGGCTCGAAGGGCCGAATGTTTTGGGTCAAGACCCTTCTTCAGACTGATGTCAGGGGAGGGGGCGAGACAAATAGACAATAGACAATAGGTGCAGGAGGAGGCCATTCGGCCCTTCGAGCCATTCGGCCATTCAATGTGATCATGGCTGATCATTCTCAATCAGTACCCCGTTCCTGCCTTCTCCCCATACTCCCTGACTCCGCTATCCTTAAGAGCTCTATCCAGCTCTCTCTTGAACGCATTCAGAGAATTGGCCTCCACTGCCTTCTGAGGCAGAGAATTCCACAAATTCACAACTCTCTGACTGAAAAAGTTTTTCCTCATCTCAGTTCTAAATGGCCTACCCCTTATTCTTAAACTGTGGCCCCTTGTTCTGGACTCCCCTAACATTGGGAACATGTTTCCTGCCTCTAACGTGTCCAACCCCTTAATAATCTTATACGTTTCGATAAGATCTCCTCTCATCCTTCTAAATTCCAGTGTATACAAAGATAGGATGTGGTCGGAGACAGGAAGACTGGTGGGAGAACTGGGAAGGGGAGGATAGAGAGGGAAAGCAGGGACTATCTAAAGTTAGAGAAGTCAATGTTGACACTGCTGGGGTGTAAACTACCCAAGGGAAATATGAGGTGTTGTTCCTCCAATTTGCGCTGGGCCTCAGTCTGACAATGGAGGAGGCCCAGGACAGAAAGGTCAGATTGGGAATGGGAGGTGTTGAAGTGCTGAGCCACCGAGAGATCAGGTAGGTTAAGACAGACTGAGCGGAGGTGTTTAGCGAAACAATCGCCGAGCTTGCGTTTGGTCTCGCCGATGTAGAGAAGTGACACCTGGAACAGCGGAAACAGTAGATGAGGTTGGAAGAGGTGCAAGAGTCTTGTTAGTTAGGGCAACAGACAGGAGATTCTGTGCAAGCAAATGGGACTCCAGGATAGTGTTGCCTCCTTCGTGCCAGGGTCCAGGATGTCTCAGAGCGGCCGCAGAACATTTTCAAGGGGGAAGGTGAGCAGCCAAAAGTCTGTGCATCTTGGCATAAATGACATAGAAAATAAATGATGTTCTTTAGAGTGAATAAAGGGAGCTCGGAAAGATTTAAAAAAGCATGACCTTAAGGTTGATCAACTCTGGATTATTCCCTGTGCCGCGTGCCAGTGAAGGTAAGAATAGAAAGATAGGACAGGTGAATGTGTGGTTGAGGAGTGGGTGCAGGGGCAAGGATTCAGATTCTTGGATGATTGGGATCTGTTCTGGGACCAAGGTAACCTGTACAAGAAGGACGGACGTTGTATCTGAACTAGAGGCGGACCAATATCCTGGGAGGGGTATTTGCTTGTACTAACGCCAGCACAGATCACCACACAAGATCCTTTTTCCCTGTGGCTATCAAAACTGTACAACTCCTCCCCCTTCTGTCGTGGGGTAGAATGACACCCCTTTGCCCTCCCTCGCCCCCCCCCCCCCTCCCCAATCTGTGCACATCCCCAATCCTGGACTTTCCACTCGTCATTTTGTTCATGTTTCATTTATCTTGTGTTTTATGACTGTTAGCAGACCAATTTCGCTCCTGGGATAAATAAAGTTTTATCGTATCGTATCATAATTGGGAGGGTTTAAACTAGATTGGTATTTGGGGGGAGGGGTGGCGGATGATCTAACAGTGTGGATTGACTCTGGGAACTGGGATATTATTGCTATAATAGAAATATGACTGAGAGAAGAGCAAGGCCGGCAGTTCGGTGTTCCAGGGCAGATGCAGGGGGAGAGAAGGAGAAGCAGGTAAGAGAGCAGGGGCGGGGGGCTTTCCGATGAGGGAGGACATTACTACAACGCTCAGAGAGGATGTTCGTGGGGAATTGTCCAGTCAGGCTACATGGGTACAAGTTGGAATCAAGGAGCGGGTGGTCACTTTGATGGGACAGGATGATAGACCTCCCAATAGCCAGCAGGGATTAGAGGAGCAGATGTGCAGAGAGATGGCAGATAGTTGTAAAAATAACAGGGTGGTACTGGTGGGAGATTTCAACTTCCCTTATATTGACTGTGTCTCCCATAGTGTAAAAGGCTTGGATGGAATGGAATTTGTTAAATGTGTCCAAGAAAGCTTCCTCAATCAACACAGAGATGGCCCAACTAGCGAGGGCCCAACATGGGGCCTCCGCTTTGGTAGAGGGGTAGGACGGGTGAGTCAATGGGGGAGCATTTTGGGACCTGTGACCATAATTCTATTAGCCCTAAAGCAGTAACGAACGATAGGACTGGTCCACAAGTTAAGGCACTGGAATTTAGAAGGATGAGAGGGGATCTTATAGAAACGTATACAATTATAAAAGGACTGGACAAGCTAGATGCAGGAAAAATGTTCCCAATGTTGGGGGAGTCCAGAACCAGGGGCCACAGTCTAAGAATAAAGGGGAGGCCATTTGAAACTGAAGTGAGAAAAAACTTTTTCACCCAGAGTTGTGAATTTGTGGAATTCTCTGTCGCAGAACCTTTTATAACCTTATTTATATGGCACTTTTCATGCAATTGAGTACAGCCCAAAGTGCTTTCCACAAAAACAAACACATCTCTAAACTCCAGTGAATATAAGCCCAGTCTTTCCAATCTGTCCTCATATGACAGTCCCTCCATCACAGGGATTAACCTCGTGAACATACGCTGCACTGCCTCAATAGCAAGGACGTCCTTCCTCAAATTAGGAAACCAAAACAATACTCCAGATGTGGTCTCACCAGGGCCCTATACAGCTGCGGAAGGACTTCTTTGCTCCTGTACTCAAATCCTCTCATTATGAAGGCCAACATGCCATTAGCTTTCTTCACTGCCTGCTGTACCTGCAAGCTTACTTTCAGTGACTGGTGTACAAGGACACTGTCTCGTTGCACTTCCCCTTCACCTAATCTAACACCATTGAGATAACCTCACATTTATCCACATTATACTGCATCTGCCATACATCTGCCCACTCAACCAAGTCACTGTGAATCTCAAGTATCTTAATCTTCTGGATCAGCGACACAAGGGAGTGTCTTACTAAAATCCATGTGGACAACATCCACTGCCCTCTTCTCATTGATCACTTTTGTCACCTCCTCGAAAACTCAATTAACTTAGTAAAACATGACCTGCAACACACAGAGCCATGCCAACTGTCCATAATTAGCCCATTCTCTTCCTAATTGGAGCAAATCCAGTCTGGAAGAATCCTCTTTAACATCTTCCTTTGATGTGAGGCTCACCGGCCATTATTTTCCTGGATTAGCCGCATCTCCCTGGTTTATCCTTATTTCCTTTCTTAAACAAAACACTTCATCAATTCCATCGGGTCTTGGGGATTTATCCATCTTAATGCCCCAATATTACCTTTCACTTGATCTCAAACTGCCCTTGGATATTAGTATTGTCCACACTGATCTCACTGTCCTCCATGTCCTTCTCCTTGGAAAATACCCCAATCGTGCATTAGGGTTAGGGTTACTTCAAGTAACCCTTGCTTTCCCCTCTCTCCATCCCCCCCCCCCTTCCCAGTTCTCCGACCAGTCTGACTGTCTCTGAGTACATTTTATCTCTGTTTGCTTTGTTGTTACCTTCTCCTAGCTAACCATGATCTATTCTACATTTTCCATGATCTACATCCCCTTTGTCCTGGTTTCACATCTTACATTTCCTTATCTATGTATCTCCCTCTCGCATGGCATCAGTCTGAAGAAGGGTCTCGACCCGAAACGTCACCGAGATGCTGCCTGTCCTGCTGAGTTACTCCAGCATTTTGTGTCTATCTTTGGTTTAAACCAGCATTTGCAGTTCCTTCCGACATAAACTCTCATAACATAGCTGTCACATCCCGTTACCCTCCTCCACTCCAGGACATTCTTGCTATTGAGGGAGTGCAGCGTAGGTTCACCAGGTTAATTCCCGGGATGGCGGGGCTGACGTGTGATGAAAGAATGGGTCGACTGGGCTTATTCACTGGAATTTAGAAGGATGAGAGGGGATCTTATAGAAACATATAAGATTATTAAGGGATTGGACAGGCTAGATGCAGGAAAAATGTTCCCGATGTTGGGGGAATCCAGAATCAGGGGTCGCAGTTTAAGAATAAGGGGTGGGCCATTTAGAACTGAGATGAGGAAAAACATTTTCACATAGAGTTGTGAATTTGTGGAATTCTCCGCCACAGGAGACAGTGGAGGCCGATTCACTGGATGCATTCAAGAGAGAGTTAGATTTAGCTCTTAAGGCTAAGGGAATCAAGGGATACGGGCAGAAGGCAGGAACAGGGTACTGATTGTGGATGATCAGCCATGATAACATTGAATAATGGGGCTGACTCGAAGGGCCGAATGGCCTCCTCCTGCACCTATTTTCTTTGAATCTATGTAACAGGACCAGCCTCTCTAATCTCTCCTTGTACCTGAGCTGTATTTTCCCAACCTGGGTACAATGAGGTCAGGTCAACAGGGATCAGGTCAGGACATTACCTCCTTGGTTTTCCGTTGCAGCAACTCTGCCTCTTTCCTCAGCTTCTCCTTCTCACTCTCCAGCTCAGCGATGGCGTTCTGCAGCTCGCTCGCCTCCTGCTTGCTCTGTTTCCACTGGTGCTCCAGTCTCTCCACAATGCTGTTCTTTTCCCTGGTGCTCTGCTCAGTTTCATGAAGCCTCAAGCCGATCTGTTTTGCCTCATCCTTGAACTTCAGAGCCTCCCTCTCCGCCTTGCCCTGGGCATCTGTCAGTTCCGATACCAGGGCCTTCAGCTGCTGGGCTTCCCCACTGATCTCCTGCTGCCGCCTCCGCTCCTCCACCAAAGCCTTCTGGAACTCCTCCGCCTCCTCGTGGCGACGCTGCTGCATCTCCTGCTTGTCCTTTGACAGTTTCTTGGCCTGCTGCTGCGCCTGGTCTCTCTGCTTCTGCATCATCTCAGCCTCGGCCTTCAGCCTGCTCGCCTCCTGGATGGCCTGCATCTTCTCCTTCAGCATCTTGTCAGCCAGAGCCCGCTGCTGGGCCAGGTCTTCCTCGGCCAGCCTCCTCTGCCGGGCAGCCTCCTGGGCCTCCACGCTCAGACGGGCCGCCTCCTCTGCCAGCTGCCGCATCTTGTCCGCCTCCTCGGCCAGGTGCTTCTGGGTGTTGTCCTTGTCCTTCAGCACCAGCATCTTGTTCTCCTTCTCGATCCTGCCTTTCAGTTTGATCAGCTCCTCCATCTGTATGCGCACCTTCAGCAGCTCGCCCTCAGCCTGGTTCTTCTGCTTCATGGACTCGCTGACCTCAGCCTTCAGCCGCTGCAGCTCCTCATCCAGCACCTCCTTCTGGTAGTCGGTCTGCTCCAGGCGCAGCTTGACCTTAGCCAGCTCCTGCTCCACGCTTGCCTTCTGCCGCAGGGTCTGCTCCGCAAACTTCTTGTGCTTCTCCATGTCGGCGTCGGCGGCTTGCTTCTGCCTCAGGGCGGCCTGTTCGGCCTGTGCTCTGCGTGCAGCCTCCAGCTCGGCCTCCTTCCTCTGTTGCTCGGCGGCCTGCTGGGCCTGGGCCTTAAGGCCGGCCTCCTGCTCAGCCTGCTGCTGCAGCCGTTCCGCCTCCTCGGCCTGCTGTCTGCACATGGCGGCCTCGCGCTCCGCCTGCACCCGGGCCTGCTGGGCCTCCTCGGCCAGTCGCCGGGCCTGCTCGGCCTGCTCCCTCAGGCTGCCCAGCGCACTCTGCTCCTGCAGCCGGCTCTGCAGCAACTCCTCCTCCTTCTGCTGCACGGCGGCCTGGTGCGCCTTCTCCTCGGCCACCAGCCGCTGCTGGGCCGCCTCCTGAGCCAGGCTGACCTGCCTGTCCGCCTCTTGTTCCGCCACCTCCTTCTGCTTCCAAGCCTCCTCCGCCCTCCTCTTCAGCCGCTTCACCTCCTCCAGGGCCACCTGCCGCTGCCGAGCTGCCTCCTCCTCTGCCGCTAGGATCTCCTTCACCCTGCGCTCTGCCTCCTGCCTCCTCTTCGCCTCCTCGCCTGCCATCCGTCGCTGCCTCTCGGCCTCCTCCTCTGCCTCCTGCTTACTGCGCTGAGTTTCTTCAGCCACCCTCTTCAGCTTGGCCAGCTCGATCTCCAGGTCTGACTTGCCCTCTGAGGCCTTCTCGAAGTTGAGCTTCAGGACCCTGATCTCCTCCTCCACGATGCGCCTATGCTTCAGGGTCTCGTCCACCACCACCTTCTGCCGCTCCAGCTCCATGTCCGAGCTCTTCCTCAGCTGCAGAATCCTTTTCTCAATGTCCTGCTTGTGCTGTATGGCTTGTTCTTCCAGAAGCTTGCGCTGGAAGGCCTCGTCTTCGGCCAGGCGCCGCAGGTGTTCGTTCTCCGCTTCCTTCTCCTTCAGCACCATCTCAGCCTCCGTCTTCAGGCGGGTTCCCTCGTTGATGGCTGCCAGCTTCTCCTTCAGGATCCTCTCTGCCTCGCTGCGCTGGTGAGCCGCCTCGTCCTCGGCAAGCTGCCTCTGCCGCTTGGCCTCCTCGGCCACAGCCCGCAGCCTGCCCGCCTCGTTGGCCAGCTGCCTCATCCTCTCCGCCTCCTTCTCCAGGATCTGCTTGGTCTTCTCCGAGGTGGACCTGGTCTCCTCCTCCGTCTTCACCTTCAGCAGCAGCAAGGCCTCCATCTCGGCCTTCACCCGGGCCAGCTCCTCCTCCAACAGCTTCCTCTGGTGGAGGACCTGGTTTACCTCATTCTTCAGCCGGAACAGTTCCTCCTCCAGGAGCAGCCTCTGCTGCTCCCCGTTGTCTGTCTCTGCCCGCAGCCGGATCAGCTCCTGCTCGGCAGCCAGCTTCTGCCCGGCTGTCTGGTCCGCCAGCCGTCTCTGCTTCTCCAGCTCCTGCTCCGCCATGTCTTTCTGCCGCAGCGCCGACTCCTCCGTCTTTGCCCTGCGCCTCGCCTCCCGGTCTGCCTCCTCCTTCTGCTTCTCTGCCTCCTCTTGCGCCAGCGATTTCTGGAGAGCCACCCCCTCTGCTTGCAGCCGCAGGCGTAGAGCTTCGTTGGCCTTCTGCCTCCATTTCTCCAGCTCCGTCTCTGCGCCCTCCTGCAGCCTCTTCAGCTCGGCCGCCTCCTGCTGCAGCTGCGCCACCGTCTGGTGCTCCTGTTGCAGGGACATCTCCAGCTGCAGTGTTTTTTCCTCGAAGGAAATGCGCTTGCTCTGCAGCTCAGCCGCTGCACTTTTCCTGGCCACCTCTTGGGTCACCAGCAGTTGCTTCTCTTTCTCAATCTCCGCCTGCTTCATCCTGCGCTCCACCTCCTCCGCCACGTTCTTGAAGTGTTGCAGGTCCTCCAATGCCTTGTGCTTCTCGCGAGCTGCGTCCCTCTCTGCCTGGATCTTCACCTTCAGCTCCTCCTCTGCCTGCTTCTTCTTGGCCGTCTCGTCATTGACCTGCCGGAGCAGTCTCTCTGCCTCCTCCTGTGCCGTTTTCCTCTGCCGGTCTGCCTCGTCCGCGCGGCTCTTCAGCTGCAGCAGCTCCGATTCCGCCGCCCCCTTCTGCTTCTGCGCCGTCTCCAGCTGCAGGTGGATAATGCGGATCTCCTCCTCCACCTTGGTGCGGCTGAGCAGCACCTCCTCCACCATGATGGTCTTTTTCTTGATCTCCATCTCGGAGGAGCTTTTCAGCTGCTGGAATTCTTGCTGCACGTTCTGCTTCTGCTGCACGGCATCCACGGCCACGGCTTCCCTCCTGGTCACCTCCTGCTCGATCCTCTGCTGCAGCTCCTTGGCCGCTTTCTCCGCTTCCACCTTGGCTTTGGCGTGGGCTGCAGCCAGCTCCTTCTGCCTCTCCAACTGCGCCTCCACCTCTTCCAGCCGCCGACGCTCCTCCTCCTTCATCTTCTCAGCAGCTTCCTAAAGACCAACACACAAGGGCAGGGTTAGTGAGGGACCGGTCTCAGGCAGTGGACTGTAGTTGTGGAGACCCCGTTCACCAACACACAAGGGCAGGGTTAGTGAGGGAGTGGTCTCGGGCAGTGGAAGAGATGACTGTAGTAGTGGAGACCCCGTTCACCATCACATGAGGGCAGGGTTAGTGAGGGGCAGGGTTAGTGCGGGGCAGGGTCAGGGTTAGTGAGGGGCAGGGTTAGTGAGGGGCAGGGTCAGGGTTAGTGAGGGGCAGGGTTAGTGAGGGAGTGGTCTCGGGCAAAGGGTGACTGCCGTTGTGAAGACCCCGTTCACCATCACACAGTGAGCCTGGGCTGGGTCCTGACCTACGGTTCAGCCCCTCCTCCCACCGGGCGCAGGTACTGCCTGATCACCATAAGGTCACACCGCGACTCCCACTGGGAGAGGGGATGGACCTCTGGATCCCCCTGGGGGAGGGGCAGGAATGCCAGATTGCAGCGGGGATGAGAATGCTGGGAAATGGCAAGGTGCTTTGGAATTCCAGTGGGAGAGGTGGGGGTGGGGGTGAGGTGGGGTGGGGGTCCACTGGGTACAGTGGAGGGACTGGATGTGGTGGAAGGGGTAAAGGAGCTCTAGTCTTGGTGAGAGGGGTGGACAGGATCTCACTGGAAGGAACAACACAAGACATCAGGATGACAGAAAGCTCCAGAAATGTTGGGAGTGGTGGGCAGGAATACCACAGGGCAACATCACCACAGCACAGCGATGGGGGAGGGCATGGAATACCCGGGCAATGAACACTCACACAACCCTGGAGCAGCCGAACCTTGATGGTGACACCTGACCCAGACCCATCCCCGTGACCCTGACGCCCCATCCCAGAACACATCGCTCCAACCTGAGCCAGGATTGGCGGCTTCAGCTCACACCACAGCCAACCGGTTGCCAGATTGTGGAGGACGATTTGCCAAAGGGCCAAATCACATTGGGGGGATTGTTCACCCCCTGGGGACCGCCGACCCCCCCCGACCCATCCCCCCGACCAACTCATCCCCCCCAACAGCCCCCCCCCCGAGTAACCCATCCCCCCGACCAACTTATCCCCCTCAACAGACCCATCCCATGCCCCCAACCAACCCATCCCCCCCAACAGACGACCCCCGACCGATCCATCCCCCCCAACCGACCCCCCCATCCAACCCATCCCCCCCGACCGACCCACCCCCCCCGACCGACCGACCCATCCCCCCTGACCGACCGACCCATCCCCCCCGACCGACCGACCCATCCCCCGCGACCGACCCATCCCCGCGACCGACCCCCCCCATCCAACAAACCCCCCCATCCAACAAACCCCCCCATCCAACCCATCCCCCCCGACCAACCCATCCCCCCCAACAGACCCCCCCCCATCCAACCCATACCCCCCCATCCAACCCATGCCCCCCCGACCCATCCCCTAACCGACCGACCGACCGACCCAACCCCCCCAACCGACCCATCGCCCCCGACCGACAGACCCATCCCGACCGACCCATCCCCACGACCGACCCATCCCCCCGACCAACCCATCCCCCCGACCAACCCATCCCCCCCAACAGACCTCTCCGACCAACCCATCCCCCCCGACCAACCCATCCCCCCCGACCAACCCATCGCCCCCGACCAACCCATCCCCCGACCAACCCATCCCCCCGACCAACCCATCCCCCCCGACCAACCCATCCCCCCCGACCAACCCATCCCCCCGGACCAACCCATCCCCCCGACCAACCCATCCCCCCGACCAACCCATCCTCCCAACCAACCCATCCCCCCCGACCAACACATCCGACCAACCCATCCCCACCAACCAACCCATCCCCCCCGACAGACCCCCCTCGACCGACCCAACCCCCCCGCCCCCCCCCCCCGGACTCCCCAGGAACCCACCCGCCCCCCCCCAACCGACCCATCTCCTCCAGACCCACCCCCTCCACAGGGACTGCGGGTCACTCTGACCCATCCCCTGACCAGCTCCCAGTCCCAGGGACCGCCAATCCCATGGACAGGGTTCTCGCCCACGGCACCCTGAACCCTGAAGACCAGCAGCCTGTGCCAGAGGTGAGGGAGTGAATGGGAGATACAGAGCCGCTCTCGGGCAAGGCTGGACGCAGACACCGAGACTGATGGCACAGCAGGGACAGCAGTGAGCATGCACAGACAGCAACGGCTGGATGACAAACCGCAATTACCTCCACGGCCGCCAACCAACACACACATTCGCTGTGGCAAGCACTGCACAAGAAAGCAGGGAGAAGTGTCAGCAAGCTCAGCCCAGCAGCAAGGAAAGCCAGCTCACACTCACACTAACGCTCACACTCACCAACGCTCACACCAATACTCACACTCACCACCACTCACACTCATCAATGTTCACACCAATGCTCTCACTCTCACCAACGCCCACACTGACCAAGCTCACACCAACACTCACCAACGCTCACACTCACGCTCACCAACGCTCACACTTACACCAATGCTCACACTCACCAATGCTCAGTCACCACTGCTCCATCGCACCAATGCTCACACTCACCAATGATCACCCTCACCCCCTGCTCACATTCACCAGTGCTCACACCAACACTCACATTCACTACCACTCACCGCAGCTCACACACACACACAACGCTCACATTCAATACCTCTCACACTCACCACAGCTCACACTCACACCACCGCTCACACTCACCACTGCTCACATTCATACCACCGTTCACACTACCGTTCACACACCACCGCTCACACTCACCACCATTCAGTCACACCACCGCTCACTCACCACCGCTCACACTCACCACCGCTCAGTCACACCAACACCCGCACCGCCGCTCACATTCACACCAATGCTCACTCACACCAACGCTCACACTCACACCAATGCTCACTCACCACTGCTGTTACACCAACGCTCACTCACCAATGCTCAAAACTCACACCACCGCTCACACTTGCCAACGCTCACTCACACCAACGCTCACTCACCACTGCTCCATCACACCAACGCTCACACTCACCAATGCTCACACACACCAACGCTCACACACCACCGCTCACAACTCACACCAAGGCTCACACTCACTGCTCAGTTACTCCACCGCTCAAACTCACCAACACTCACACTCAAACCAACCACACTCACCACCGCTCACACTCACCACTGCTCACACTCACACCAATGCTCATACTCCCACCACTGCTCTCTCACCACTGCTCGCACTCACACCACCGCCCACACACCACCACTCACACTCACCACCGCTCACTCACACCATTGCTCACACTGACCACTAATCAGTCACACCAACACTGAACCACACACGCACACTGACCCACACACACACACTGACCCACATACACACACACTGACCCACAAACACATACACTGACCCCACCCTGACGAACCTCTCCAAGCATCCCATCCAGATCCTGCACAAGTGATCGCAAACCCCTCGCTGTGACCTGTGACCACATCAGCCACCCTTGCCCATGTGCTCACACCCCCACACCCCCTGCCCACCTCTACCCAGACTGCCCCTTCCCACCTCTACAGTGACTGCCCCTGCCCACCTCTACACAGACTGCTCCTGACCTCTAACATAGAAATACAGCAGGAGGAGGCCATTCGGCCCTTCGAGCCAGCACCACCATTTATTGTGATCATGGCTGATCATCCACAATCAGTAACCCGTGCCTGCCTTCTCCCCATATCCCTTGATTCCACTAGATCCTAGAGCTCTATCTAACTTTCTTTTAAATTCATCCAGTGAATTGGCCTCCACTGCCTGCTATGGCTGGGAATTCCACAAATTCATAACTCTCTGGGTGAAAAAGTTTTTTCTCACCTCAGTTTTAAATGGCCTCCCCTTTATTCTTAGACTATGGCCCCTGGTTCTGGACTCCCCCAACATTGGGAACATTTTTCCTGCATCTAGCTTGTCCAGTCCTTTTATAATTGTATACGTCTCTATAAGATCCCCTCTTATCCTTCTAAACTCCAGCGAATACAAGCCCAGTCTTTCCAATATTTCCTCATATGACAGTCCCTCCATCACAGGGATTAACCTCGTGAACCTACGCTGCACTGCCTCAATAGCAAGGACGTCCTTCCTCAAATTAGGAAACTAAAACAATACCCCAGATGTGGTCTCATCAGGGCCCTATACAACTGCAGAAGGACTTCTTTGCTCCTGTACTCAAATCCTCTCGTTACGAAGGCCAACGTGCCATTAGCTTTCTTCACTGCCTGCTGTACTTGCACGCTTACTTTCAGTGACTGGTGTACAAGGACACCTAGGTGTCGTTGCACTTCCCCTTTACCAAATCTAACACCATTGAGATAATAATCTGCCTCCTTATTTTTGCCGCCAAAGTGAATAACACATTTATCTACATTATACTGCATCTGCCATGCATCTGCCCACTCACTCAACCTGTCCAAGTCACCCTACAACCTCCTAACTTCCTCTTCGCAGTTCACACTGCCACCCAGCTTTGTGTCAGCCGCAAACTTGCTAGTGTTACTTCTAATTCCATCATCCAAATCATTAATATATATATTGTAAATAGTTGCGGCCCCATCACCGAGCCTTGCGGCACTCCACTCTCCACTGCCTGCCATTCTGAAAATAACTCGTTTATTCCTACTCTTTGCTTCCCGTCTGCCAACCAAATCTCTATCCATGTCAATACCCTACCCCCAATACCATGCGCTCTAATTTTGCACGCCAACCTCCCATGTGGTACCTTCTCAAAGGCTTTCTGAAAGTCTAGATAAACTACATCCACTGGCTCTCCTTCATCCATTTTACTTATCACATCCTCAAAAAATTCCAGAAGATTAGTCAAGCAGGATTTCTCCTTCATAAATCCATGCTGACTTGGACCAATCCTTTTACCGCTATCCAAATGCGCCGTTATTACCTCTTTAATAATTGACTCCAGCATCTTCCCCACCACCAATGTCAGGCTAACTGGTCTATAATTCCCCGTTTTCTCTCGTGCTCCTTTCTTGAAAAGTGGGATAACATTAGCTAACCTCCAATCCACAGGAACTGATCCCAAATCTATTGAAATCTATCGAACTTCTACCATCTGGCAGACGCTATAAGGCCTTCTACGCCCGCACCTCCACATTCAGGAACAGCTTCATCCCCAGGGCCATAGCTGCTCTGAACCGGTCCTGCTGAGTCGGATGGTCACGTCGCACATCGACACAGCACAGACCTATTTGCACTTTATACCGTTTTAACTGTTTCTAATTTTATTTCTCTGGGTTATCTAAATTTCTGTTGATTAGCTAATTAATTTATTGCATTGTATGGAAGTCGCATTAACAATCTCGTTGTACCCCTGTATAATGAAAACACACACACCCTGACCCACACACACTGACCCATACACTGACCCATACACTGACACACACACTGACCCACACCCACACTGACCCACACATGCACAATGACACACACACTGTCCCACACACACACTGACCCACCCACACACTGACCTACACACATCCTGACCCACACACACTGACCCTCACACACCCACACACACTGACCCACACCCACTGACCCACACCCACTGACCTACACATACACACTGACCCACACACACTACCCACACACACTGCCCCACACACGCTGACCCACACACGCTGACCCACACACGCTGACCCACACACACACTGACCTGCACATGCTGACCCACACACACTGACCCCCACACACACATTGACCCATGCATACACACACACTGACTCACACTCACACTCGCTGACCCACAAACACAGACCCACACACATACATTGACACACACTGATCCACACCCACACACTGACCCACACACACTGATCCACACACTCACTGACCCACACACACACTGACCCACCCACTACACATTGACCCACACACTGACCCTCACACACACTCACTGACCCACAAACACACTGACCCACCCACTACACATTGACCCACACACTGACCCTCACACACACACACTGACCCACGCACACACACACTGATCCACGCACACACACACTGACCCACGCACACACACACTGATCCACACACACGCACTGACCCACACACACACGCACTGATCCACACACACACAATGAACCATGTACACACACACTGACCCACACACACACACCCACACACTGACCCCACCCTGATCAACCTCTCCAAGCATCCCATCCACATCCCGCACAAGTGATCGCGAACCCCTCGCTGTGACCTGTGACCACATCAGCCCCCCTTGTCCACTGCCCACCTCCACAGACTGCCCCTGCCCTCTACACAGACTGCCACTGCCCACCTCTAGACTGCCCCTGCCCTCTAGACTGCCCATGCCCACCTCTACAGACTGCCCCTGCTCTCTACCCAGACTGCCCCTGCCCACCTCTACAGACTGCCCCTGCCCACCTCTACACAGACTGCCCCTGCCCTCTACACAGACTGCCACTGCCCTCTACACAGACTGCCCCTGCCCTCTACAGACTGCCCACGCCCACCTCTACAGACTGCCCCTGCCCTCTACACAGACTGTCCCTGCCCTCTACACAGACTGTCCCTGCCCTCTACATAGACTGTCCCTGCCCACCTCTACACAGACTGCCCCTGCCCTCTACACAGACTGCCTCTGCCCTCTATACACACTGCCCCTGCCCTCTACACAGACTGCCCCTGCCCTCTACACAGACTGCCTCTGCCCTCTATACACACTGCCCCTGCCCTCTATACAGACTGCCCCTGCCCTCTACATAGACTGTCCCTGCCCTCTACACAGACTGCCCCTGCCCTCTACATACTGTCCCTGCCCTCTATACAGACTGCCCCTGCCCTCTACATAGACTGTCCCTGCCCTCTACACAGACTGCCCCTGCCCTCTACAGACTGCCCCTGCCCTCTATACAGACTGCCCCTGCCCTCTACATAGACTGTCCCTGCCCTCTACACAGACTGCCCCTGCCCTCTACACACACTGCTCCCAGCTGGCGCAGTCTCACCTCCTCGTTCTCCAGCCGATGCAGGGTGACGGTGATGAACTTGAGATACTGGCTGGAGAGTGTCATCAGCTCGATGTAGCGCGTCCTCAGGTCCACAACCTGCAAAGGGAGCACAAAACGAGCTGAGTGTAGAGAACACAGAACAGGCTGGGTGTAGAGAACGCAAAACAGACTGGGTGTAGAGAGCACAGAACAGGCTGGGTGTAGAGAACACAGAACAGACCGGGTGTAGAGAACGTAAAACAGACCGGGTGTAGAGAACGCAGAAGAGACCGGGTGTAGAGAACACAGAACAGACTGGGTGTGGAGAACACAGAACAGACTGGGTGTAGAGAACACAGAACAGGATGGGTATAGAGCGTGCAGAACAGGCTGGAGTAGAGAACGCAGAATGTGGTGGCATAGAGCTCTCACTGGCCATGTGCTGTGGTTGGGCTCAGCAATAATGACGGAAGATATTTGGTCGATGGGTTGGGGGAAGATGGGGAATAAATGACCTCCATCCACGTCTGTTATTTGTCCATAACCCATTGCTTGAAGTGTTCGGAAGGCAGAAGCACGACACGTTGATGAATCCTGGGTAAAGTCACAGTCCTTGTGCAGCATAGGCACAGGCCCTTCGGCCCAACCAGTCAATGCTGTGCACACCCATGAGGAAGGGGTAGGGGACATGTCACTGGATGGGTGGGGGGTTCTCCAGGGGTGAGAGATGTTGGTGACGGGATTCCCACCTCCTGAATGACGTTGTCCGAGGCTGAGACCAGCTTCTGCTTCTTCACAGGAGACGCCACGGGTTCACTCTGGACTTTGTATGTCACCAGCTGCAGCTCGTAGTCCTGAAACACAGAGACAGGCGGTGAGGATCCACTGTGAGTGTGTTGTGTGGCCAGTGTGTGTGGCCGATGTGTATGTGTGGTCGGTGTGTGTGAGGCGTGTGTGTGTGCATGTGAGGCGTGTGTGTGAGGCATGTGTGCATGAGGCGTGTGTGTGTGAGCCATGTGTGTGTGCGAGGCATGTGTGTGTGTGAGGCGTGTGTGTGAGGCATGTGTGTGTGTGTGTGAAGCGTGTGTGTGAGGCATGTGTATGTGTGTAAGGCATGTGTGTGTGTGTGTGTGTGAAGCGTGTGTGTGAGGCGTGTGTGTGAGGTGTGTGTGGAGTGTGTGTGAGGTGTGTGTGTGAGGTGTGTGTGTGAAGCGTGTTTATGTGAGGCATGTGTGTGTATGAGGCGTGTGTGTGTGAGACGTGTGTGGCATGTGTGTGTGTGAGGTGTGTGTGAGGCGTGTGTGTGAGGCATGTATGTGTGAGGCGGGTGTGTGTGTGCGTGTCTGTGTGTGAGGCGTGTGTGAGGCATGTGTGTGTGTGTGTGTGTGTGTGTGAGGTGTGTGTGCGTGTCTGTGTGTGAGGGTGTGTGTATGCGAGGTGTGTGTATTTGTGTGTGTCTGTATTAGTGTGTGTGTGTGTGTGTATTTGTGTGTGTGTGTGAGGCCAGTGTGTGTGTGTGTGTGTGTGTGTGTGTGTGAGGTGTGAGGTGTGTGTGTGTGAGGTGTGTAGGTGTATGTGTGTGTGTGTGTTTGTGTGTGTATGTGTCTGTATTTGTGTGTTTGTGTGTGTGTACGTGTGTGTGTGAGGCGTGTGTGTAAGGCGTGTGTGTGTGTGTGTGTGTGTATGTGAAGCCGGTGTGTGTGTGTGTGAGGTGTGTGCATGTGTATGGTTTGTGAGGCCTGTGTATGAGTGTCAACGTGCGTGCATGTGTGCGTCTGCGTGCCTGCGCGCCTGCGCGTGTGCGTCTGGGCGCGTGTGCATCTGCGTGCATTTGTGTGGGTCAGCATGCATGCGTGTGTGTGCATGTGTGTGCATCTGTGTGCGTGCATGTGTGTGCGTCAGCATTCATACCTGCGTGCATATGCGTCTGCACGCGTTTGTGTGTGTGCCAACAGGCATGCGTGCGCGTCTGCGTACGGCAGTGTGCGTGCGTGCGTGTCTGCATGCATGTACGTCCGTTCGTATGTGTGTGAGCCTGCGTCCATGTGTGTGCGCGTGTGTGCCTGAGGCCGGTTTGCGTGGTGTATGTGTGCGGGAGTGTATGCGTCTGCATATGTGTGGGTCCACTCGTGTGTGTATGCGTCTGCGTGTGTGGGCGCGGGTGCCCGACGCCGGTTTGTGTGCGTGTGCGTGTATGTGTGTGAGTGCGCAGGAGTGTGCGTCTGCATGTGCGTATGACTGTGCGTGTGTGCGTCTGCATGCATGTGTGTGCGCGTGCTTGTGGGTATGTGTGTGCGTGCAGGTGCACACGTCTGCGTGCGTGCGTGCGTGCGTGCGTGCGTGCGTGCGTGCGTGCGTGTGTGTGTGTGTGTCTACCTTGATGGCATTGATGTACTGCTTGGCAAATTTCTCGCACTCGTCCACCTTATCTCTGTTTTTCTCAACCTCCTGCAGAATTTTCTGCAAAAGCACAACGCTGGGGTTAGAGCACACGTGCGATAGGTGGCCAGTCAGCTCCACCCCCTGGGGTTTGCTTTGTGGTGCGTTCCGACTGTGTTACCCCAGTGGTCCCACCCCCTCTCCTGAATCTCCACCCTCCCCCCGCCCAACACTTCTCCGGGTGGTCGCTGCCTGACTCTCTCTCCCGCCCACACCTGCTCCCTCATTCCCAGTATCCTCCCTCTCCCCACCAGTGTCCCCTCTCCCCCAGTATCCCCCCCGAATGTTCCCCCTCTCCCCCCAGTGTGTCTCTCCTCTCCCCCCCAGTGTGTCCCCTCTCTCCCCCGTGTGTCCCCCTCCCCCAATGTCCCCCTCTCCCCCCCAATGTCCCCCCCAGTGTCCCCCCTCTCATCCAGTATCCCCTCTCCCCCAATGTGTTCCCCCTCTCCCCGTGTCCCCCTCCCTCCCAGTGTGTCTCCCCTCTCCCCCCAGAGTCCCATCTCCCCCAGTGTGTTCCCCCTCTCCCCCCCAGTGCCCCCTCCCCCCAGTGTGTCTCCCCTCACCCCCCCAGTGTCCCATCTCCCAGTGTGTTCCCCCTCTCCCCCAGTGTCCCCCCTCTCCCCCCGTGCGTCCCCCCTCTCTCCCCAATGTCCCCCTCACCCCTGCAGTGTCCTCCCTCCCCCCAAAGTGTCCCCCCTCTCCCCCCAATGCCCCCCGCTCCCCCCCAGTGTCTCCCCTCCAGCATCCCCCTCTCCCCCCAATGTCCCCACTCTACCCCGTGTCCCCCCTCTCCCCCCAGTGTCACATCTCCCGCAGTGTGTCCCCCTCTCTCCCCAATGTCCCCCCTCTCCCCCCATGACGTGCACCCCCCTCTCCGTGCAGCCCCTCTCCACACTCCCCCTGACCCCTCTCCATGCTCCTTTCCCCCCAGTGTCCCCCAGCCCCAGTCCCCCCTCTCTCCCCCAGTGTCCCCCCTCTCTCCCCAGTGTCCCCCCACCTCGGTGCTCCCCTCTCCCCCCACGCCATACTCCCCTCTCCCCGTGTCCCACTCTCCCCCCCAATGTCCCCCCTCTTCCCCCGCTCCGTGCTCCCCTCTCCCCCCACTCTGTGCTCCCCCAAGTGTCCCCCACACCGTGCTCCCCTCCCACCCGTCCTCTCTCCCCCCACTTCATGATCCTCTCTCCCCCCACGCCATGCTTCCCTCTCCTCCCACTCCATGCCCCTCTCTCCCCCCACTCTGTGCTCCCCTCTCCCCCCAATCTGTGCTCCCCTCCCATCCATCCCCTCTCCCCCCACTCTGTGCTCCCCTCTCCCCCCACTCTGTGCCCCCCTCTCCCCCCACTCTGTGCTCCTCTCCCCCCACTCCATGCTCCCCTCTCCCCCCACTCCATGCCCCTCTCCCCCCACGCCATGCTCCTCCCTCCCCCCACGCCATGCTCCTCTGCCCCCACACCATGCTCCCCTCTGCCCCCCACTCCATGCTCCCCTCTGCCCCCACTCCATGCTCCCCTCTCGTCCCCAAGCCGTGCTCCCCCTCTCCCCCCACTGCATGCCCCCCTCTCCCCCCCACTGCATGCCCCCCTCTCCCCCCCACTGCTTGCCCCCCTCTCCCCCCCACGCCATGCTCCCCTGGTCCACACCTGCTCCTGCTGCAGCTGCTGCCTCAGTGCAGTGCTGTCCCTGATGGGCACTGACTGCAGCTTTTCCTGCTGCTCCTTGGCGCCCTGGATCCAGTGCAGCAGCCAGTCGTTGGCCTGGCGGTAGTAGTGGAGCTGGCGTCCGAGCTGCTCCAGCTCGCGGGCACGGCTGTCGATTTGGCCAAGCACACCCTGCCAGTGGTCACGGAGCTGCTGTACGGACTCGCGGTACCGGTCCAGGTCCACGTCTCTCTCGCTGTGGTTCTGCAACATCTGCTCGCTCACCGCGCGCGCGTTGGCCAGCTCCGCTTCCAGGCTGTCGAAGAGAGGCCGGTGCCCCTGCACCTCCGCACGCATGCCCTGCACAAAGGCAGCAACACCAGCCGTCAGCCATGGGCAGTGGGCAGCTGTGGGCTGTGGTCAGCTGTGGGCTGTGGTCAGCAGTGGGCAGTGGTCAGCTGTGGTCAGTGGGCAGCTGTGGTCAGTGGGCAGCTGTGGTCAGTGGGCAGCTGTGGTCACTGGTCAGCTGTGGGCAGTGGTCAGCTGTGGCCAGTGGTCAGCTGTGGGCAGTGGGCAGCTGTGGTCAGTGGGCTGCTGTGGTCAGGTATGGGCAGTGGGCAGCTGTGGGCAGTGGTCATCGTGGGGTACGTTGGGGAGGGGGTGGGTTGGGGAGGGTGTGGGTTGGGGAGGGGGTACGTTGGGGAGGGGGTGGGTTGGGGTTGGGGAGGGGGTGGGTTGGGGAGGGTGTGGGTTGGGGAGGGGGTACGTTGGAGAGGGGGTGGGTTGGGGAGGGGGTGGGTTGGGGAGGGGGTGGGTTGGGGAGGGGGTGGGTTGGGGAGGGTGGGGTCGGTTGGGGAGGGGGTGGGTTGGGGAAGGGGTGGGTTGGGGAGGGGGTACATAGGGGACAGGTACTTGGAGAGAGGGTACAAGGGAGTACCTGCCACTGCCAGGCGTGCTCTCCGGACTCAGTCATTCTTACCGCTTCCTATCCGCCAAACTGTTTCAGATTAGACTACTGTGGAACCCACTATCTCACTCACATATCAAAATTTATATCATTATATCAAACTTTATCAAAGTCACTTGGAAGAGCCAAAAGCACCACTTTGCTAATGTGTTTGGTTCGTTGTCCACTCAAGACCTGTCAGTAAACCCTGGGACTTCCTGCAGCATCTGAGTGACCATTCCATCATCAGGAGGAGGCCATTTGGCCCTTCGAGCCAGCACCACCATTCATTGTGATCATGGCTGATCATCCACAATCAGTAGCCCCTAGAGCTCTATCTAACTCTCTTTTAAATTCATCCAGTGAATTGGCCTCCACTGCCTTCTGTGGCAGGGAATTCCAGAAATTCACAACTCTCTGGGTGAAAACGTTTCTTCTCACCTCAGTTTTAAATGGCCTCCCCTCTATTCTTAGACTTTGGCCCCTGGTTCTGGACTCCCCCAACATTGGGAACATTTTTCCTGCATCTAGCTTGTCCAGTCCTCTTATAAACAGGTACAGTCCAGGAACAACCAGGTTGGGGCTGATTACAAGTCACTATGAACAGGAGATGGAGGAACAGATGCATCAGCAGGTATCTAAAACCAAGTGAAGATTACTGGGTCAAATGTTGAGGGGAGAGGGATGCAGTGAGTCATCTTGTTGCTTCTGACAGGATGTTCTGCACATTCTGCATTCAGTGACCGACCACACCCACCCACCTTGAGCTGTTGTTTGTAAGACTCCAGAGACTTGCTGTCAGCAGGAACAACGTTCACATCTTTCAGCTGCTTCTCATACTTCTTCACCAGGTCCTCGGCCTCTTGCGTACTGCGAATCACCACCTCGATGGTCTTCAGCCTGCAGAAGGGGAAAGATCCTCAGTGACACACGAACACTTTCAGCCGGACCGCACCGCGCACTGATGCAGGGTGTTTGCCTTTGAGGAAGGACATTATTGCTATTGAGGAAGTGCAGCATACGTTCACCAGGTTAATTCCCGGGATGGTGGGACTGACATATGATGAAAGAATGGGTCGATTGGGCATATAGGGCGAGATGGCTCGAAGGGCTTAATGGCCTACTCCTGCACCTATTTGATGGTGACAGTGCACATGGACACGTGAAGTTTGACGGTGATGTTACACGAGGATATGTGTGCACAGTCAGGACTATGCATGAGGCTTGATGCCATATTTTACAAGGCAGTAGTGAATGGGAAAGCAACGACATTGTCAGAGTGGTTGGCAGCAGGAACTGGAGCAGCTTGAACCATCATGCAACATGTTAGGTTCACGAGGTTAATCCCTGGGATGGCGAGACTGTCATATGAGGAAAGATTGGAAAAACTGGGCTTGTACTCACTGGAGTTTAGAAGGATGAGAGGGGATCTTATAGAAATGTATGAAATTATAAAAAGGACTGAACAAGCTAGATGCAGGAAAAATGTTCCCAAAGTTGGGGGAGTCCAGAACTAGGGGCCACAGTCTAAGAATAAAGGGGAGGCCATTTAAAACTGAGGTGAGAAAAAACTTTTTCACCCAGAGAGTTGTGAATTTGTGGAATTCCCAGCCATAGCAGGCAGTGGAGGCCAATTCACTGGATGAATTTAAAAGAGAGTTAGATTGAGCTCTAGGGGCTAGTGGAATCAAGGGATATGGGGAGAAGGCAGACACGGGTTACTGATTGTGGATGATCAGCCATGAACACAATGAATGGCGGTGCTGGCTCGAAGGGCCAAATGGCCTCTTCCTGCACCTATTTTCTATGTTTCTATCCTTCTTAAGCCCCCAGTCTCCCTTCACCCCATCAGCATCTGTCTGATGAACCTGGCTGGCAATTTCGCCACAGCCAGAACCACCGTTTCTCACTCAGACTTACTTCTCGAGGTAGACGGTGGACAGGCTGTGGACTCGTTGCATCTTCTGCAGAGTGAGGTCAAGTTCAGATCGGAGCACCGGGGCACTGCTGAGCTGTTCTGGGGCAGACAGCACCTTCCTGGTCTTCTCAGTCACAGAGTTGAGATTTGTTTTAATCCCCTCCAGTTCCGCGTGAATTTTCTACAGGGCAGAGAGAGATAAACAGAAGGACATGAAGCATGCAGACAGAGACGCTGGGGGGCTGTGGATTGTAAACAGTATTGAGTCAGAAACTACTTGGGACAGTCCCCAGCCTGGCACAGTGATGTGGCAGGGCCGTGGGAAGGACAGTACTGGGGGAGTGGGGTACTGGGGGAGTGGGGTACTGGGGTACTGGGGGAGTGGGGTACTGGGGGAGTGGGGTACTGGGGGAGTGGGGTACTGGGGGAGTGGGGTACTGGGGAGTGGGGTACTGGGGGAGTGGGGTACTGGGGGAGTGGGGTACTGGGGGAGTGGGGTACTGGGGGAGTGGGGTACTGGGGGAGTGGGGTACTGGGGAGTGGGTACTGGGGGAGTGGGGTACTGGGGAGTGGGGTACTGGGGGAGTGGGGTACTGGGGGAGTGGGGTACTGGGGGAGTGGGGTACTGGGGGAGTGGGGTACTTGGGGGAGTGGGGTATCTAGGGGAGTGGGGTACTGGGGGAGTGGGGTACTGGGGGAGTGGGGTACTGGGGGAGTGGGGTACTGGGGGAGTGGGGTACTGGGGGAGTGGGGTACTGGGGGAGTGGGGTACTGGGGGAGTGGGGTACTGGGGGAGTGGGGTACTGGGGAGTGGGGTACTGGGGGAGTGGGGTACTGGGGGAGTGGGGTACTGGGGGAGTGGGTACTGAGGGATTGCCATAGGTGGTGATCAGTGCTAGAGGATCACTGTTACATCACACATGGGACTCCACATGTCCCTTCGTGCCCCCCTCTGCCTCCCCCTGCACACCACCCCCCTGCCCTGTCCCCAGCTTCAGCCGCTGCCTGGTCCTCCAGTGGGTGCTCCGCTGCTCTCCCCTTCCCCCCCATGCCCCCTCCCCCCAATGCCCGCTCCCCATGCCCCCTCCCCCCAATGCCCCCTCCCCCCAATGCCTGCTACCCCCCAATGTCCACTCCCCTCCATGCCCGCTCCCCTGCCCCCTCCCCCACCCAATGTCCCCTCCCCTGCCCCTCCCCCCCCCCCAATGCACCTTCCCCACCTGTTGGTCCCCCAGCTGCTCCCCCGCTGCCCTCCCCCAACGTCCCCTCCCCTGCCCCTTCCCCCCATGCCCCCTTCCCTACCCTCTCCCCCCTCCCCTGCTCTCTCCCTCCCATGCCCGCAACCCTGCCC
>NC_135954.1:114860974-114884894 GCF_053455715.1 Rhinoraja longicauda | reverse complement strand
GGATGAGTGAGAGTCTGCGGGTGAGTGCATGAGTGTGTGAGTGAGTGTGTGTGTGTGCGAATGTGCATGTGAGTGCCTGAATGAGTGTGCAAGTGAGTATGCGGGTGAGTGAGTGTGCGGGTGAGTGAGTGTGCGGGTGAGTGAGTGTTCGGGTGAGTGTGTGCGTTTGTGAGTGAGTGTGCAGGTGAGTGAGTGTGCGATTGAGTGTGCGGGTGAGTGCGTGAGCAGGTGAGTGTGCCGGTGTGTGTGTGTGCGGGTAAGCGATTGTGTGCGTGAGTGTGGGGTTGAGTGTACGGGTGGGTGAGGTGTGCGTGTGTGTGGGTGCGTGTGTGCGGGTGAGTGCGTCACTGCGTGTGCGGGTGAATGAGTGTGTGCATGTGCGGGTGAGTGTGTGTGCGTGTGAGTGAGTGTGCGGGTGAGTGAGTGTGTGCATGTGTGAATGAGTGTGTTTGTGAATGAGTGTGTGCATGTGTGAGTGAGTGTGCGGGTGAGTGAGTGTGTGCGTGTGAGTGAGTGCGTGCATGTGTGAGTGAGTGTGTGTGTGTGAGAGTGTGTGCGTGTGTGAGTGCGTGTGAGAGTGCGTGTGCGGGTGAGTGAGAGTGCGCGTGAGTGAGTGAGCGGGTGAGTGTGTGTGCGTGAGTGTGAGAGTGCGTGTGCGGGTGAGTGAGAGTGTGCGTGAGTGAGTGAGTGTGCGGGTGAGTGTGTGTGTGTGCGAGTGAGTGAGCCTGTGCGTGTGTGAGTGTGTGGGTGCGTGAGTGAGTGAGTGTGCAGGTGAGTGTGCGAGTGCTTGCGTGAGTGAGTGTGTGCGGTGTGTGTGTCAGTGTGTGTGTGAGTGTGCGGGTGAGTGTGTGTTGTGAGCGAGTACTTGTGTGTGTGAGTGTGCGGGCGAGTGAGTGTGTGCACGTGTCAGTGAGTGTGTGCGTGAGCGAGTGCGTGTGTGTGTAAGAGTGCAAGTGAGTGAGCGGGTGCACGTGTCAGTGAGTGAGTTCGTGAGTGTGTGGGTGAATGTGCGGGTGAGTGTTCGGGTGAGGGAGGTGTGCGGGTGCGGGTGAGTGGGTGTGTGTGTGCATGAGTGAGTGTGTGCGGGTGAGTGAGTGTGTACGTGAGTGAGTGAGTGTGCGGGTGAGTGAGTGTGTGAGGAAGTGTGAGGGTGTGTGTGCGAGTGAGTGAGGTGTGCGTGTGTTCGGGTGCGAGTGTGGGTGCGTGTGCGGGTGAGAGCGTCAGTGCGTGTGTGGGTGAATGTGTGTGTGCATGTGCGGGCGAGTGTGTGTGCGTGTGTGAGTGAGTGTGCGGGTGAGTGAGTGTTGTGCGTGGTGTGTGTGAGTGCGTGCATGTGTGTGAGTGAGTGTGTGAGTGAGTGCGTGTGTGAGTGCGTGTGAGTGCGTGTGAGTGCGTGTGTGAGTGCATGTGCGGGTGAGTGTGTGCGTTAGTGTGTGAGTCAGTGTGAGGATGAGTGTGTCAGTGAGAGTGTGCGTGTGTGGGTGAGTGTGTGAGTGAGTGTTCGGGTGAGTGAGTGTGCGGGTGTGAGTGTTCGGGTGAGTGAGTGTGCGGGTGCATGTGTGGGTGAGTGAGTGTCTGCGTGTGTGTGAGTGTGCGGGTGTGTGTGCGGTGTGTGAGTGTGTGTGTGAATGAGGTGTGAGTGAGTGTGTGTGTGTGAATGTGCGGGTGAGTGTGTGCGAGTGTGTGAGTGAGAGTGTGAGTGCGTGTGTGCATTAGTGTGTGAGTCAGTGTATGAGTGTATCAGTGAGAGTGTGCGTGTGTGAGTGAGTGTGCGAGTGAGTGTGCGGGTGTGAGTGTGCAGGTGAATGAGTGAGTGTGCGGGTGAGTGTGTGCATGAGTGAGTGTGTGGGTGAGTGTGCGAGTGCTTGCGTGAGTGAGTGCGGGTGAGTGCGTGTGCGGGCGAGTGAGTGTGTGCGTGTGTGAGTGAGTGTGTGTTAGTGTGTGAGTGAGTGTGAGGATGAGTGTGTTGTGAGCGAGTGCGTGTGTGAGAGTGCAGGTGTGTGTGCGGGTGAGTGAGCGTGTGCACGTGTCAGTGAGTGTGTGCGTGAGTGAGTGTGTGGGTGAATGTGCGGGTGAGTGTTCGGGTGAGTGAGCGTGCGGGTGAGTGTGCGGGTGAGTGTTCGGGTGAGTGAGCGTGCGGGTGAGTGTGTGGGTGAATGTGCGGGTGAGTGTTCGGGTGAGTGAGCGTGCGGGTGAGTGTGGGTGAGTGGGTGTGTGCGTGCATGAGTGAGTGTGTGCGGGTGAGTGAGTGTGTATGTGTGAGTGTGCGGGTGAGTGAGTGTGTGTGAGGGTGAGTGTGTGCGTGTGAGTGTGTGATTGAGTGTGTGCATGTGTGAGTGAGTGTGCGGGCGAGTGAGCGTGTGCGCGTGAGCGTGTGTGAGTGCGAGTGAGTGTGCGGGGTGAGCGTGTGTGAGTGAGTGAGTGTACGGGTGAGCGTGAGGCTGACCTGTTGGCTGCATCAACAGCCTCCTTGTTGGTGGGTGGGATGATGAAGCAGACAGACGGGACCAGGGCCTCGCTGCCCGACCCACTCACCACCTTCCAGCGACTCGGCTGGCTGTTGTTCACCAGCACGTACTCATCCCCCTTGTTCACCATGATCTGGAGCAGAGAGGCAGGGGTAAACATCACCTCTGTCCCCCACACCCCCCTCACCCTCCGCCTCTCCCCCTCACCCTCCTTCAACCCCCACACACCCTCCCATCATCTACGTCCTCTCCCTCACCATCCTCCAGTTACACTCTCCCCTTCTGCCCCCTTCTGCCCCCTCCCTCCCCCTCTGTCCCCTCCCCCTCTGCCCCCTCCCCCTCTGCCCCTCCCCCTCTGCCCCCTCCCTCCCCCACCCCCCTTCCCCGACTGCCCCCTCCTCCACGGCCCCTTTCTCCCCCTCCCCGGCCCATCTGGATGCTTTCAAGAGAGAGTTAGATAGAGATCTTAAAGATAGTGGAATCAAGGGATATGGAGAGAAGGCAGGCACGGGGTACTGATTGTGGATGATCAGCCATGATCACAGTGAATGGCGCTGCTGGCTTGAAGGGCCGAATGGCCTCTTCCTGCACCTATTGTCTATCCCCCACTGCCCTTCTCAACTGCCCCCCCCTCTTCCACCCCCCTCTGCCCCCTCCCTCCATTGCCCCCTCCCTACATGGCCCGCTCACCCCCACTGCCCCATCCCCCTCTGCCCCCTCCCTCCACTGCCCCCTCCCTCCATGGCCCCTCCCCCTCCCCTGTGGCCCCCTCACCTCCATCTGCTTGTAGTCACACACGGCGTGGAGAGGCAGCTTGCTGCGCGTGTGCTGGGCTGGGCTGCGGGGCTTGAGCTGCACGATGGTGGTTGCTCGCTTGCTCAGCCCACTCAGGTGGGCCTTGTAGTCAGACAGCTGCTCCTTCTCCCCTGAGGGCAAACACCGCATCACCACGTGTGGGGAGAGTGTGGGGAGAGTGTGGGGAGAGTGTGGAGAGAGTGTGGGGAGAGTGTGGGGAGAGTGTGGAGAGAGTGTGGGGAGAGTGTGAGGTGTGGGGAGAGTGTGGGAGAGTATGGGGTGTGGGGAGAGTGTGGGGTGTGGGGAGAGTGTGGGGTGTGGGAGAGTGTGGGGTGTGGGGAGAGTGTGGGGTGTGGGGAGAGTGTGGGGGAGAGTATGGGGTGTGGGGAGAGTGTGGGGTGTGGGGAGAGTGTGGGGTGTGGGGGAGAGTGTGGGGAGAGTGTGGGGAGAGTGTGGAGTGTGGGGAGAGTGTGGAGTGTGTGGGGAGAGTGTGGGGAGAGTGTGGGGAGAATGTGGGGAGAGTGTGGGGAGAGTGTGGAGCGAGTGTGGAGCGAGTGTGGAGCGAGTGTGGGGTGTGGGGAGAGTGTGGACAGAGTGTGGGGAGAGTGTGGGGTGTGGGGAGAGTGTGGGGAGAGTGTGGGGTGAGTGTGGGGAGAGTGTGGGGTGTGGGGAGAGTGTGGGGAGAGTGTGGGGAGAGTGTGGGGAGAATGTGGGGTGTGGGGAGAGTGTGGGGAGAGTGTGGGGAGAGTGTGGGGTGTGGGAGGATTAGTGTGGGGGGTGAGGAGAGTGTGGGGAGAGTGTGGGGTGTGGGAGGATTAGTGTGGGGTGTGGGGAGAGTGTGGGGTGTGGGAGGATTAGTGTGGGGTGTGGGGAGAGTGTGGGGAGTGTGAAGTGTGGGGAGAGTGTGGGGTGTGGGGGGTACAGTATGGGGTGTGGGGGGGGAAGAGTGTGGGGTGGGGAGTGTGTGGGGTGGGGAGTGTGTGGGGTGGGGAGTGTGTGGGGTGGGGAGTGTGTGGGGTGGGGAGTGTGTGGGGTGGGGAGTGTGTGGGGTGGGGGGTGTGTGGAGTGGGAGTGTGTGGGGGGGGAGTGTGTGGGGTGGGGGGTGTGTGGAGTGGGAGTGTGTGGGGGAGAGTGTGTGGGGGGAGAGTGTGTGGGGTGGGGAGTGTGGTGTGGGGGGAGGGTGCGCGCGAGGAGAGTGTGGGGTGGGGGGAGAGTGTGTGGGGGGGGTGTGGGGTGGAGAGTGTGTGGGGGTGGGGGGAGTATGTGGGGTGGGGGGAGTGTGTGGGGTGGGGGGAGGGGAGGCTGCGCGCGGGGAGTGTGGGGGTGGGGAGTGTGTGGGGTGGGTGTGTGTGGGGGGTAGGGTGTGGGGTGGGGGAGGGTGTGGGGTGGGGGAGGGTGTGGGGTGGGTGTGTGTGGGGGGAGTGTGTGGGGTGGGAGTGTGTGGGGTGGGAGTGTATGGGGTGGGTGTGTGTGGGGGGGAGTGTGGGGTGGGAGAGAGTGTGTGGGGGAAGGTGTGGGGTGGGGAGTGTGTGGGGTGGGGAGTGTGTGGGGTGGGGAGTGTGTGGGGGTGGAGTGGGAGTGTGTGGGGGGGGAGTGTGTGGGGTGGGGGGTGTGTGGAGTGGGAGTGTGTGGGGGGGAGAGTGTGTGGGGGGAGAGTGTGTGGGGTGGGGAGTGTGGGGTGGGGGGAGGGTGCGCGCGAGGAGAGTGTGGGGTGGGGGAGAGTGTGTGGGGGGGTTTGTGGGGTGGAGAGTGTGTGGGGTGGGGGGAGTATGTGGGGTGGGGGGAGTGTGTGGGGTGGGGGGAGGGGAGGCTGCGCGCGGGGAGTGTGGGGGTGGGAGTGTGTGGGGTGGGTGTGTGTGGGGGTAGGGTGTGGGGTGGGGGAGGGTGTGAGGTGGGTGTGTGTGGGGGGGAGTGTGTGGGGTGGGAGTGTGTGGGGTGGGAGTGTATGGGGTGGGTGTGTGTGGGGGGGGGGAGTGTGGGTGGGAGAGAGTGTGTGGGGGAAGGGTGTGGGTGTGAGAGTGTGTGGGGTGGGGGGAGGCTGCGAGCGGGGAGTGTGTGGGGTGGGGGGAGGGTGTGGGGTGGGGGGGAGGGGTGTGGGGTGGGGGGGAAGGTGTGGGATGGGGAGTGGGTGGGGTGGGGGTAGGGTGTGGGGGTGGGGGGGAAGATGTGGGGTGGGGAGTGTGTGGGGTGGGGGAGGGTGTGGGGTGGGGGAGGTTGTGGGGTGGGGGGAGGTTGTGGGGTAGGGGGAGGTTGTGGGGTAGGGGGAGGGTGTGGGGTGGAGGGAGGGTGTGGGGTGGGGGAGGTTGTGGGGGTGGGGGGAGGGTGTGGGGGTGGGGGGAGGGTGTGGGGGTGGGGGGAAGGTGTGGGGTGGGGGGAGGGTGTGGGGGTGGGGGAGTGTGTGGGGTGAGGAGTGTGTGGGGTGAGGAGTGTTGTGGGGTGGGGGGAGGGTGTGGGGTTGGGGGGAGGGTGTGGGGTGGGGGGAGGTGGGTGTGGGGTGGGGGGAGTGTGTGGGGTGGGGGGGAGGGTGTGGGGTGGGGGGTGTGTGTGGGGTGGGGGTGGGGTGTGTGTGGGGTGGGGAGTGTGTGGGGTGGGGGGGTGTGTGTGGGGTGGGGGGAGTGTGTGGGGTGGGGGGAGGTGCGCGCGGGGAGTGTGTGGGGTGGGGGAGAGTGTTGGAGGGAGCGTGCAAGGGCGGGGGGACAGTGCGGGGCAGTGTGTGCAACCTACAATGGAGTCCTGCAGCAGATCCTCCAGCCTGGTCACCGTCATGGATCGGTCACACGTGTATTTCCTCCTCATGGACTCTTGCAACTTCTTGAGGAAAGTCTCTGCATCCTTGACATCTGCAAAGTACTGGAGGCGGAGCAGAGGAAGTTACACCAGAACTATCTCCTCCCCCCCTGTTCCCCCCCTCTCCACTGACCATATTCATCACCCTTGGACATCTCTCTTCCTCCTGTTCCCTTGTTCCATAATCTGCCATCCTGCCATCCTGATCCCTCTGCCTTCTGACCAGAACAACCTTGTTCCTTCACCCAATCTTCATCTCCACATTTGATTGGTCCCCCCCCCCCGTCAACGGAAGGCTTGAGGCCCCCGACCGCTGGAGGACAAAGAAGGGAAGAGATTGATCTTTTTTTCGCCTTCCATCACAGTGAGGAATGTGAAGGAGTCACTGTGGTGGATGTTCATGTTAAAATGTATTTTGTGTGTCCTGTTGCTTTTTATTGTTATGACCATATGACAAATGTAGTTCCTTGTATGTTGTAAAACATACTTGTCTAATAAGTATTATTGTGATTGATTATAATGGTGCTTTCAAACTTTGTTAGGGCGTGCAGAATACAATACTGCAACTGGGGCTTAAACACACTCCTGTAAAGTTGCATCATGACTTCATGATTCTTGTACTCAATGCCACTACCTCTGACAGCAAGCATACCATCTGCCTTCTCCATCACACTATCTACTGTGTTGCTACTTTCAAGGAGCTATGCATTTGGACCCCAAGATTCCTCTGTACATCAAATTTGTTAAGGCTCTTGCCATTAACTATAGTTTTCCCTTACATTTGATCGAAAGGACAACACTTTACACCTGCTGAAATTAAACCCCATCTGCCATTTCTCCGCCCATCTCTGTAAGTGGTCTACATCCTACTGTATACTTTGTCGCCTTTTTTCACAGTCTCCAAACTTACTAACCAACCCGTCCAAGTCGGGTGGAGGTCCCAGCACAGATCCCAGTAGAACTTTACTGGTCACAGACCCCAGCCTGAATAACGCTTCCACCACAACCCTTTTGGTCATAGAGTGATACAGCGTGGAAAAAGGCCCTTCTGCCCAACTTGCCCACACCGGCCAACATGTCCCAGCTACACTCGTCCCAACTCCCCACGTTTGGTCCATATCCCTACAAACCTGTCCCATCCATGTATCTGTCTATTTCTTAAATGTTGGATAGTCCCAGCCACAACTACCTCCTCTGGCAGTTTGTTCCATACGCTTACTCGATCTATTCCTCTCATGATCTTATACACCTCTATAAGATCACACCACATCTTCCTGCGCTCCAAGGAATAGAGACCCAGCCAGCTCAACCTCTCCCGAAAGCTCACACCCTCTAGTCCTGGCACACACTCGTAAATCTTCTCTGTACCATTTCCAGATTGACAATATCTTTCCTATAACATGGTGGCCAGAACTGAACACAATATTCTAAATGTGGTCTCACCAACGTCTTATACAACTGCAACATGACCTCCCAACTTCTATAGTCAATACTCTGACTGATGAAGGCCAAAGTGCGAAAAGCCTACTTTACCACCCGATCTACCTGCAACTCGACCTTCAAGGAACCATGCACCTGCACTCCTAGATCCCTCTGCTCTACAACACTACCCAGAGGCCTACCATTCCTCCGCCCACCTGGCCAATCGATCAAGATCCTGCTGCAATCTTTCACAACCATCTTCACTATCTGCAAAACCACTAACTTTTGTATCATCAGCAAACTTGCTAATCTTGCCCTGTATGCTCTCATCCAAATCGTTGATGTAGATGACAAACAGTAACGGGCCCAGCACCGAACCCTGAGACACACCACGTCACAGGCCTTCAGTCCGAGAAGCAACCTTCCACCATCACCCTCTGCTTCCTTCCATGGAGCCAATTTGCTATCCATTCAGCTATCTCTCCTTGGATCCCATGCGATCTAACCTTCCAGAGCAGCCTACCATGAGTAACCCTGTCGAATGCTTTTCTTTTCTTCTTTGAATAGGCCAGTTCTGAATGCAGACTGCTGTGGATTCAATGCAACTTGATGTTCAGGATCAGCCAACCATGGAGGACTTCACCTCTTCAAACTGCTGGATGACCCAGACCTCAACCTCTCTGGCCTCTCCTGAAATATCTGTACTCTACAAATGCTAGCAGTCCCTCAAATGCTCCTCTAGTTGTTGTGTGACCCAAGGGCCCTCACCCTCATCCTCGCCCCTAACCCATCACTGTTCAACCTCGCCGATTACCCCTCACCCATCGCCATCATCATCGTCCATCACTCATCACCCTTCAACCTCACCCATCGCCCCTCGCCCATTACCCCTCGCCCATCACCCCTCGCCCATCACCCCTCGCCCATCACCCCTCGCCCATCACCCCTCGCCCATCACCCCTCGCCCATCACCCCTCACCCATCACCCCTCGCCCATCACCTATCAACCTCGCACATCGCCCCTCGCCCATCACCCCTCGCCCATCACCTATCAACCTCGCCCATCACCCCTCGCCCATCACCCCTCGCCCATTACCCCTCGCCCATCGCCCCTCGCCCATCACCCCTCGCCCATCGCCCTCGCCCATCGCCCCTCGCCCATCACCCCTCGCCCATCACCCCTCGCCCATCACCCCTCGCCCATCACCCCTCGCCCATCACCCCTCGCCCATCACCCCTCGCCCATCACCCCTCGCCCATCACCCCTCGCCCATCACCCCTCGCCCATCACCCCTCGCCCATCACCCCTCGCCCATCACCCCTCGCCCATCACCCATCGCCCCTCGCCCATCACCCCTCGCCCATCACCCATCGCCCCTCGCCCATCACCCATCACCCCTCGCCCATCGCCCCTCGCCCATCACCCCTTGCCCATCACCTATCAACCTCGCCCATCGCCCCTCGCCCCTCGCCCATCATCCTCGCCCTCCGTCCCTCACCCATCGCCCTCGCCCATCGCCCCTCGCCCATCACCCCTCGCCCATCACCCCTCGCCCATCACCCCTCGCCCATCACCCCTCGCCCATCGCCCCTCGCCCATCGCCCCTCGCCCATCGCCCCTCGCCCATCGCCCCTCGCCCATCGCCCCTCGCCCATCACCCCTCGCCCATCACCCCTCGCCCATCACCCCTCGCCCATCACCCCTCGCCCATCACCCCTCGCCCATCGCCCCTCGCCCATCGCCCCTCGCCCATCACCCCTCGCCCATCACCCCTCGCCCATCACCCCTCGCCCATCACCCCTCGCCCATCACCTATCAACCTCGCCCATCGCCCCTCGCCCATCGCCCCTCGCCCATCGCCCCTCGCCCATCATCCTCGCCCATCGCCCCTCGCCCATCATCCTCGCCCTCCGTCCCTCACCCATCGCCCTCGCCCATCGCCCTCGCCTTCACCCTTCAACCTCACCCATCCCCATCACCCCTAGCCACTCGCTCATCACCCCTCGCCCATCACCCTCGCCCATCACCCTCACCATCATCACCCTCGCCCATAACCCATCATCTTCACCTTCACCCTCCCCCTCACCCCTCACCACCCTCACCCCTCGCCGATCACCCACCCCCTCACCCCTCCCCCTCTCACGGACCTCACCCCTCGCCCATCACTCTCCTCATCCCTCACCCGTCGCCCTCCCCCTAACCCCTCCCCCCATGTCATTCGCCTGTGACACTGTTCCCACCGACTCCAGGTTGAACTGTACCTGAAAGTAGGCCGTGTTTTCCTTCAAATGCGCCTCGATGCAGCAACACAGCTGAAGGAGCCAGCTCCACTGGGTCTGCAGGGCAGCCATGAAGGCCTAACAACACAAGAGGGTGCATGAGAGAGGCTTCTCAATGACATGGGCAAGGTGGTGGGGGCCTGCAATGGCCTGCTGCAGGTAGCACTGGAGGCAGACACCGCCGTGGTGTTTAAGAGGCACATGGATGTGCAGAGAATGGAGAGATGTGGATCACAACTTTAAGGCGCAGCGGTAGAGTTGCTGCCTTACAATGCCAGAGACCCAGGTTCGATCCCGACTACGGGTGCTGTCTGTACGGGGTTGCTCAATGTGGTACATGGGATCTACATGGGGCTCAGGGAAGCTCCCTCCTGCCTCAGATCAGCCATTTACCAGTGAGATGAGCAGAGGGTTCCTCACTCCGAGGATGAATCGCTGCGGCTCTGTGTGCCAGAAGCAAGATGCAAAGATTTTGGATGGGGGGATGATGATGGGGGAGATGATGATGATGGGGGGAGATGATGATGGGGGTGATGGGGGAGATGACGGGGAGATGATGATGCAGAGATGATGATGGGGGGATGATGATGATGGGGGGAGATGATGATAATGGGGGGATGATGATTGGGGGATGATGATGTTGGGGGGGATGATGATGATGGGGGGATAATGAAGGTCGGGGGTGATGATGATGGGGGGTGATGATGATGGGGGGATGATGATGGGGGAATGATGATGGGGGGATGATGATGGGGGGATGATGATGGGGATATGATGATGGGGATATGATGATGGGGATATGATGATGGGGAGATGAGGGGGGAGATGATGAGGGGGGAGATGATGAAGGTGGGGAGATGATGGGGGGGTGATGGAGGGATGATGGGGGGATTGATGATGGGGGGATTGATGATGGGGGGATGATGATAATGGGGAGATGATGATGATGCTAGGATGATGATGATGATGGGGGGATGATGATGGGGGATGATGATGGGGGGATGATGATGATGGGAGGTGATGATGGGGAGATGGGGGGGATGATGATGGTGGGGATGATGATGAGGAGATGATGATGATGATGAGGGGGATGATGATGGGGAGATGATAATGATGGGGGGAGATGATGACGATGGGATGATGATGTGGGGATGATGATGGGGGGATGATGCTGCTGAAGGGATGATGAGGGGGTGATGATGGTGGGGTGATGATGGGGGGATGATGACGATGGGAGGATGATGACGCTGAGGGGGAGTGGGTCCTAGGGGAATGGCTCTCAAGGAAGGGAAGGGTATGAGGGAGGGAGGGAGGGAGGGAGGGAGGGAGGGAGGGAGGGAGGGAGGGAGGGAGGGAGGGAGGGAGGGAGGGAGGGAGGGAGGCAGGGAGGTTACTTACTTCAATCGTCTGCTTAGCTGGGTGACCATCTCGAAGCAACTTCTCTCCGGTGTTCTGGATGGAGTTCACCTTCTTCTCCTTGGACTCCAGCTCCTTCATCAGCCCCTGTAACACACACGGATTAGTGTAAACACGTGCGTATCAGTGTAAAGATATGCGGATTAGTGAAACACATTTGGATTAGTGTACAAGCACTATGATTACTGTACGCACGCTATCAGTGTAAACACACTCTGCTTAACGTAGATATACACAGATTCGTGTAAACGCACACAGATTCGTGTAAACTAATTTGTGTGCGTTAACAAACATGTGCACATTAGTGTAAACACACTCAGACCAGTGTAAACACATGCAGGGTAGTGTAAATACACATGGATTAATACAAAGGTAGACACAAAATTCTGGAGTAACTCAGTGGGACAGGCAGCAATTCTGGAGAGAAGGAATGGGTGATGTTTCGGGTCAAGATCCTTCTTCAGACATTAATGCAAACATGAGTGGATCAGTGTAAACACGTGTGGATTCGTGCAACACATTCTGATTGATATAAACACACTGATTAGTGTAAACACACTCAGATGAGTGTAAGTGTGCTCGGATTAGAGTATACATGCACAGGTCAGTGCCAACATGCTCAGCTTAGAGCCAACATGCTCAAATTAGTGTAAACAGATTAATGGTAACACCCAGATTGGTGTTAACACTCAGATTAGTGTTAAGACACACAGATCAGAGTTTACACAAACAGATTGGTCACACTTCCCAACAGCATACATCCGGAGCTCACACACACACACACTGGGGAGGTCACACCCATCCACTCAGATCCTATTGCTCCCTGAGCCCTCTCCTCCGACTCTCTCGCCCTTTCTCTCTCTTCTTGCCCTCTACCCCCTCTCTCCTCTGACCCTCTACCCTCCCCTCCCCTCCCCTCGCCTCTCCTCTCCGACTCTCTCCTCTCACCCATTCTTGCCCTCTCTCCTCCGACCCTCTACCCTCCCCTCCCCTCGCCTCTCCTCTCCGACTCTCTCCTCTCACCCATTCTTGCCCTCTCTCCTCCGACCCTCTACCCTCCCCTCTCCTCTCTGACTCTCTCATCTCACCCATTCTTGCCGTCTCTTCTCCAACCCTCTATCCTCTCCTCCCTCTCCTCTCTCACCGAGTAGTTGTCCTTCTTGGCGGCCACATTGGTGTTCCTCTCGCTCCAGTCATAGTTCACCTCCTCCTCCTCCTTGTCGTTCAACCACATCAACTCCTTTGTTGCCATGGAAACAAACGTGTTGAGGCTCTCCAGGTTACGCAGACGGGACTTGGAGGAGTTCTGCACAGAAAGGTCAAGGGTCAGAATGGTGGAGGGTCAGAGGTCAGGGAGTTGGATGGACATGAGCTGGTTAAGGGGAGAGGGTGAGGTCACTCCCGCGGTGTCCATCTGACCACTGGTCTCGCCGCTGGTCCGGGCCCAGGCTGCACCCCCACCCTCCCCCGTTTGACCCCCATGGTGTCTCCGGTCTGACCCCTGGTCCAACCCCCTGGTATGCCCTGCCCCTTGGTCTGGGGCCCTCTGTCTGGGCCCACTGGTCTGGGGCCCTCTGTCTGGGCCCACTGGTCTGAGCCCACTGGTCTGGGGCCCTCTGTCTGGGCCCACTAGTCTGGGCCCACTGGTCTGGGGCCCTCTGTCTGGGCCCACTGGTGTGAGCCCACTGGTCTGAGCCCACTGGTCTGGGGCCCTCGGTCTGGGCCCACTGGTGTAGGCCCCCTGGTGTGGGCCCCTCAGTCTGGGCCTGCATGTGGACACTCACCAGCAGCTTTTTTGTTTAATCAAAAATATTTATTCAAATATTAAAATAATATATACAATTCAATAAAACCAAAACAGAACCCACCACCATAATACAAGACAAACAATAAACGATTATACAACTATCTTACAATCCTTGTCAAAGACGATCCTGGAAACCCCCCAGGGTGCCCGTGGACAGCGCGTACTCCCTCTCTAACCCCACCCGGGCGCGGACGTAACCCTGGAAAAGGGGCAGGCAGCCGGCTCGGGCAGAGCCCTCTTCCGCCTGGCGCCGTGACTCGCGGATGGCCAGCTTGGCCAGGCCCAGGAGCAACCCAACAAGGACATCCTCGGCCCTGTCCACTCCCCTACGCACAGAGTGTTCAAAGAAGAGGATGGTGGGTTTGAAGTGCAAGGAGCAGCACGTTACTTACCAGCAGCTTGGCGTACTGGAGGTCCAGCTTGCTGAGGTAGTCGCAGTAGGCACTGTGACTCGCTGGCGAGAGGTGAGGCTGTAAGCAGAGACCATGTTATTTGCCAGAGGCTGACGGTGGACAGAGACCGGCCTCAACATCTCCCCTTAGGTTCACCGCCCCCTCGACCACACCTCACACACTGGTGTGGAAGGCAGTGGAAGGGCGTGTTGCATGACGTGCATGAGAATGGGTGGTGAATGTGTGCATTTGTGTGTGTACTTGTGTAGGTGATGTGTTCAGTGCTTGTGCATGTGTGCATGTGTGCTGTATGACCGTGCATGTGCCTGTGCAGAGGTATGTGCATGCATGTATGTAGTGTACACAAGCATGCATGAGTGCTTGTGCCAAACATGTGAGAGTGCATGTACATGCAAATGTGCGCATGCAACTGTTCACATGTGTCCAAATGTATGTGCGAATCATCAGGGTGTATGTGTGAATCATCAGGGTGTATGTGTGTGCATTTAAACTTGTGTATGTGCCCTATATGCATGAACGTGTGCCCGTGTGCGGGTGCACCTGTGCAGGTGCCCATGTGTGTGTGTGCCCGTGTGCACGCGTGCCCGTGTGTATGTGCCAGTGTGCATGCGTGCCCCTGTGCAGGTGCCCGTATGTGTGTGTGCCTCTGTGCAGGTCCCCGTGTGTGTGTGTGTGCCCGAGTGCCTGTGTGTGTGTGCCCATATGCGCGCGTGCCCCTGTGCAGGTGCCCGTATGTGCCCGTGTGTATGTGCCCGTGTGCCCCTGTGCAGGTGCCCGTATGTGCGCGTGTGTGTGTGTGTGTGCCCGTGTGCGGGCGTGCCTCTGTGCAGGTGTCCGTATGTGCCCGTGTGAGTGTTCCCGTGTGTGTGTGCCCGTGTGTGTGTGTGTGCCCCTGTGCAGTTGCAGGTATGTGCCCGTGTGCGTGTGTGTGTGTGCCCATGTGTGTGCCTGAGTGCCCGTGTGTGTGTGCCCGTGTGTGTGTGCCCATGTCGCGCGTGCCCCTGTGCAGGTGCCCGTATGTGCCCGTGTGTGTGTGCCCGTGTGTGCCCATGTGTGTGTGTGCCCCTGTGCAGGTATGTGCCATGTGTGTGTGTGCCCATGTGTGTGCATGCCCGTGTGTGCCCGAGTGCCCGTATGTGCCCGTGCGTGTGTGCCCGTGTGTGTGTGTGCCCGTGTGTGTGTGCCATGTCGCGCGTGCCCCTGTGCAGGTGCCCGTATGTGCCCATGTGTGTGTGCCCGTGCCTGTGTGTGCCCGTGTGTGTGTGCCCGAGTGCCCGTGTGTGTGCGTGTGTGTGTGTGCACGTGTGTGCCCGTGTGTGTGTGTGTGCCCGTGTGTGTGTGTGTGCCCGTGTGTGCCCGTGTGTGTGTGTGCCCGTGTGTGTGTGTGTGTGTGCCCGTGTGTGTGTGTGCCCGTGTGTGTGTCTGCCCGTGTGTGTGTGTGTGCCCGTGTGTGTGTGTGCCCGTGTGTGTGTCTGCCCGTGTGTGTGTGTGTGTGCACGAGTGTGTGTGTGTGTGCCCGTGTGTGTGTGTGTGCACGAGTGTGTGTGTGTGTGTGCGCCCGTGTGTGTGTGTGTGTGCCCGTGTGTGTGTGTGTGTGCCCGTGTGCGTGGTCTCACCTCATCTGCACGGGCTCTCTCGATTTTGGGCCTGAAGTCCTCGATGGCCTGGTGCAGGCCGCGGTGGCTGCCCAGCTGAGACTGGACGGTGGGCAGGTCCTCTCCCCACTCAGCCGCATCGATGACCCGCTGGTTCTCCTCCACCCACTGCACCAGGTCCTGGATGTATTGCAGCGCCGCACCGTCTGAGCCCAGCCGCACCCTGGCCTTCTGCAGCGAGGTGGTCTGCACGGCCGTCTGCGTGGCGGCCTGCACCCCCGACCTGAACCGCAGCGAGTAGTCCGTGCGAGTGGCCACCAGGAACTCATGCAGACGGAACACCCTGCCACAGTAAAAGGGTCAACAACGACAGCTCGCAGCACCCGACACAACACCCGCACGTCCCCAACACACGCACGTCCCCAACACAACACAACACAACACACGCACGTCCCCAACCCAACACAACACAACACCCGCACGCCTCCAACACAACATAACACCCGCACGCCCCCAACACAACACACGCACGTCCCCAACCCAACACAACACAACACCCGCACGCCTCCAACACAACATAACACCCGCACGCCCCCAACACAACACAACACAACACCCGCACGCCAACACAACACAACACAACACCCGCACGCCAACACAACACAACACAACACAACACAACACCCGCACGCCCCCAACACAACACAACACCCGCACGTCCCCAACACAACACAACACCCGCACGCCCCCAACACAACACAACACCCGCACGTCCCCAACACAACACAACACAACACACGCACGCCCCCAACACAACACAACACAACACACGCACGTCCCCAACCCAACACAACACAACACCCGCACGCCCCCAACACAACACAACACCCGCACGTCCCCAACACAACACAACACCCGCACGCCCCCAACACAACACAACACCCGCACGTCCCCAACACAACACAACAGAACACAACACAACACAACACAACACAACACCCGCACGTCTCCAACACAACACAACACAACACCCGCACGCCCCCAACACAACACTACACAACACCCGCACGTCCCCAACACAACACAACACAACACCCGCACGTCCCCAACACAACACAACACCCGCACGTCTCCAACACAACACAACACCCGCACGTCCCCAACACAACACAACACAACACCCGCACGTCCCCCGACACAACACAACACCCGCACGTCCACAACACAACACAACACAACACCCGCACGCCCCCAACACAACACAACACCCGCACGTCCCCCGAACACAACTCCCGCCCCGACACAACTCCCCATAACGAGCCCCAACACAACTCCCCACACGAGCCCCAACGCAACGTCGACACAACTCCCCACACGAGCCCCAACGCAACCTCGACACAACTCCCCGCATGAGGACCGACACAACAAGGCCACCCCAGTGTAACAGTGGCACAACTGTGCTGACCAGAGGCGGAAAACAATTGAGCACAACGCTGGGTGTTGACATTGCCCTCACTGTTCTCCCCATTGCCCTCCTTTCTGACCCTGTTATCCTCATTGTAAACCCCCCCATGACCCTCCCTGTTACCCCGCTACCTCACCTGCGGTACACGGCCTCAGCCTGGGAGTGGCGGCCGTCCTTCAGGGTCTGCACGTCGTTGAACAGGCTGCGGATCAGTAACTCCGCCGAGTCCAGCTCCTGCTCCAGCATCGGCCCACTCACGGACGGCTTGCCCCCCTTCACCAGCCGCACATCCTGTGGGGAGACAGTCAGTCACCACCTCACCCCGACTCTCACCCCGACTCTCACCCTACTCTCCCCCCTGACTCTACCCCCGACTCTCCCTCCCCCGACTCTGCCCCAATTCTCCCCCCCCACCCTGCACCAGGTGGACATCCTGTGGGGAAACTCCATCAGTCAATGTCAACCTCCCATCACCCCTGTCCTTGCGCATTACTCTCCCCCCTCTACATCATTCCCCATCACCCCCCCCACATCGTTCCCCATCACCCCCCCCACATCGTTCCCCATCACCCCCCCACATCGTTCCCCATCACCCCCCCCACATCGTTCCCCATCACCCCCCCCACATCGTTCCCCATCACTCTCCCCCCCATCGTTCCCCATCACCCCCCCCACATCGTTCCCCATCACTCTCCCCCCCATCGTTCCCCATCACCCCCCCCACATCATTCCCCATCACCCCCCCCCACACATCATTCCCCATCACTCTCCCCCCCACACATCATTCCCCATCACTCTCCCCCCCCCCACACATCATTCCCCATCACTCTCCCCCCCCCACACATCATTCCCCATCCTCCCCCCTCACACACATCATTCCCCATCACTCTCCCCCCCCCACACATCATTCCCCATCCTCCCCCCTCACACACATCATTCCCCATCACTCTCCCCCCCTCCCTCCCTCCCCCTCACTCCAGAGCCCCCGGTCAGTCCAGGCATCACTGCCCGCCGCCCCCGACTCACAGCTTTCAGCAAGATGTCCGCACGTTTCAGCTGCTCCTCACAGACGCTCGATTCCTGCTCGATCTTCAGGATGATCCTCTGAAACCGCTCCATCCTGCGATAGGGGGGCAAGAGTCAGCAGAGGAAGAGAAGGCAGCACGGGGAGACAGCAGGGAGACTGCATGGCTGGGTCTGTCTGCACGGGGAGACAGCGGGGAAACAGTGGGCTGGGTCTGTCTACACGGGGAGACAGTGGGCTGGGTCTGTCTACACGGGGAGACAGTGGGCTGGGTCTGTCTACACGGGGAGACAGTGGGCTGGGTCTGTCTACACAGGGAGACAGTGGGCTGGGTCTGTCTACACGGGGAGACAGTGGGCTGGGTCTGTCTACACAGGGAGACAGTGGGGAGACAGTGGGCTGGGTCTGTCTACACGGGGAGACAGTGGGGAGACAGTGGGCTGGGTCTGTCTACACGGGGAGACAGTGGGCTGGGTCTGTCTACACAGGGAGACAGTGGGGAGACAGTGGGCTGGGTCTGTCTACACGGGGAGACAGTGGGCTGGGTCTGTCTACACAGGGAGACAGTGGGGAGACAGTGGGCTGGGTCTGTCTACACGGGGAGACAGTGGGCTGGGTCTGTCTACACAGGGAGACAGTGGGGAGACAGTGGGCTGGGTCTGTCTACACGGGGAGACAGTGGGCTGGGTCTGTCTACACAGGGAGACAGTGGGGAGACAGTGGGCTGGGTCTGTCTACACAGGGAGACAGTGGGGAGACAGTGGGCTGGGTCTGTCTACACGGGGAGACAGTGGGCTGGGTCTGTCTACACAGGGAGACAGTGGGCTGGGTCTGTCTACACGGGGAGACAGTGGGCTGGGTCTGTCTACACAGGGAGACAGTGGGGAGACAGTGGGCTGGGTCTGTCTACACAGGGAGATGGTGGGCTGGGTCTGTCTACACGGGGAGACAGTGGGGAGACAGTGGGGAGACGGTGGGCTGGGTCTGTCTACACAGGGAGACGGTGGGCTGGGTCTGTCTACACGGGGAGACGGTGGGCTGGGTCTGTGTTGCATCTTCTGCGGTTGCAGGGGAAGGTACCTGGGGAGGGGATGGTTTGGGTGGGAAGGGATGAGTTAACCAGGGAGTTGTGGAGGGAACGGTCTCTGCGGAAGGTGGAAAGGGGTGGAGATGGGAAGATGTGGCTCGTGGTGGGATCCTGTTGGAGGTGGCAGAAATGTCGGAGGATTATGTGTTGTATGTGCCAGCTGATGGGGTGGAAGGTGAGGACTAGGGGGACTCTGTCTCTGTTGTGACTAGGGAGAGGGGGAGCAAGGGCGAAGCTGGGGGGTACCGAGGAGACATGAGTGGGGACCTCCTCTATGATGGGAGAGGGGAACTTCTGTTCCCTAAAGAAAGAGGACATCTCGGATGCTCTGGTATGGAACATCTCATCTTGGGTGCAGATGCGGCGTAGATGGAGGAATTGGGAGTAGGGGATAGAGTCTTTGCAGGAAGCAGGGTGGGAAGAAGTGTAGTCGAGATAGTTGTGTGAGTCAGTGGGTAATAGACGTCAGTCAATGGTCTATTTCCTGTGATGGAGACGGTGAGATCAAGGAAGGGGAGGGAGGTGTCGGAGATGCTCCAAGTGAATTTGATGGAAATTGGTGGTGAAGTTGGTGAACTCCATGAGTTCTGCATGGGTGCAGGAGGTAGCACCAATGCAGTCATCAATGTAATGGAGATAGAGTTCGGGGATAGGGCCAGTGTACGCCTGGAACAGGGATTGTTCAACGTACCCTACAAAGATGCAGGCATAGCTGGGGCCCATGCGGGTGGCCATAGCTACTCCTTGGACTTGGAGGAAGTGCGAAGAGTTGAAGGAGAAGTTGTTGTGGGCGAGGACCAGTTCCGCGAGGCGGAGGAGAGTGTTAGTAGAGGGGAATTGGCTGGTTCTGTGGTTGGGGAAGAAACGGAGGGCTTTAAGGCCTTCCTGGTGGGGGATGGAGGTGCAGAGTGACTGAATGTCCATAGTAAAGATGAGGGAGTGGGGGCTCGGAAAGCAGAGGTCATTAAAGAGACAAAGGGCATGTGATGTATCTTGGACATGGGCCGGGAGAGATTGGACCAGTGGGGATAGGATGGAGTCGAGGTGCGTGGAAATCGTTTCCGTGGGACAGGAGCAGGCAGAAACAATGGGTCTGCAGGGCAGTTGTTTGTGGATTTTGGGGAGAAGGTGAAAACGGGCTGTGCGGGGCTGGGGAAGGGTCTCGTCCTTCTCTCCACAGATGCTGCCTGCCCCGCTGAGTTACTCCAGCATTTTGTGTCTACCTTCGATTTCAACCAGCATCTGCAGTTTTATTTTCCTACACAACTGGCAGATTGAGTTAAATTCAGATAAATGTGAGGTGTTGAGTGTTGACAGGACTTCCGCAGTAATGTCAGAGCCCTGGGGAGTGCTGTAGGACAGAGAGAGACTCAGGGATGCACGTACATAGTTACATGCCAATGGTGAAACCACATTTGGAACGATATTTCACAGTTTAGTTTAGTTTAGAGATACAGCGCGGAAACATCCCTTTCAGCCCACCGGGTCTGCGCTGATCACGATCCCCGCACATTAACACTATCCTTTTCCCACTAAGGACAATTTTTAAACATTTACCAAGCCAATTAACCTACATAACTGTATGTCTTTGGAGTGGAGTTCTGGTCCTCCCAGCTGTAGGAAGGATGTTATTAAACTGGAAAGAGCGCAAAAAGATTCACAAGGAGGTGACCGGGTCTGGAGAGATTGGCGCAAGGAGGAGTTGGAAAGGCTGGGACTTGCATCCCTGGAGCGTACATGAGGGGTGACTCTACGAGAGGTGTGGAAGATCACGAGGACCACAGAGAAGATGGGTGGCCACGGCTTGAAACTAGAGGGCATAAATTGAAGATGAGACAAGAGATGTTTAGAAGAGCCCTGCGGGACACATGTTTCTGATCGAGGGAGGTGGTTATGTGGAACGAGGCCCCAGAGCAAGTGGCTGAGGGGGCTACAACCTTTCACTGACATTTGGACAGGTGCATGGATCGGAAGGTTTAGACGGCACGTAAGCCTCTGGGTCAGCATGAAGAGATGGGCCGAAAGGCCTGTTTCCATCAAATGTGGGCAAATGTGACTATCTCACGTAAGCCTCTGGGTCAGCAAGAAGAGATGGGCTGAAAGGTCTGTTTCCATGCTGTCTGACGATGACCAACCTCTCAAATTCGGTACGTAGCACTCTCTCCCTCTCCAAGATTGAAACGTGAAGCTTGCCCCACTCTTTCTCCACGTCCAAGGGGTGATAACCAGGGGCGACCTTCAGCTGGCCCTCTTGTACAGCACCCTGAAATAGCGGCACACACGAGGGGTCAACGGCATCACGACCCTGACCATTCCTTGAACACAGCATGGGGCGGTCAATGGGCAGCGAAACCCTGACCCTGAACACAGCAGAACACAGGAAAAGACAACGGCATCAAGATCCTGACCGTTACCCAAAACACCCGGGGAGTCAACGGGCATCAAAATCAAATCATTCAGAGGGGAGGTCATAAGGGATAGGAATAGAATTAGACCATTCGGCCCATCAAGTCTACTCCGCCATTCAATCATGGCTGATCTATCTCTCCCTCCTAACCCCATTTTCCTGCCTTCCCCCCATAACCTCTACTAATCAAAGAATCTATCTCTGCCCTAAATGTATCCACTGATGGCCTCCACGGCCTTCTGTGACAAACAATTCCATAGATTCACCACCCTCTGACTGAAGAAATTTCTCCTCATCTCGTTCCTAAAAGAACGTCCTTTAATTCTGAGGCTGTGACCTCTAGTCCTAGACTCTCCCACTAGTGGAAACATCCTCTCCGCATCCACTCCATCCAAACCTTTCACTATTCTCTGTACCTCAATGAGGTGCCCCCTCATTCTTCTAAACTCCAGCGAGTACAGGCCCAGTGCCAACAAATGCTCATCATAGGTTAATCCACTCATTCCTGCGATCATTCTTGTAAACCTCCTCTGGACCCTCTCCAGAGCCAGCACATCCTCCCTCAGATATGCTGCACAAAATTGCTCACAATATTCCAAATGCAGCCTTACCAGCACTTTATAGAGCCTCAGCATTACATCCCTGCTTTTGCGTACTAGCCCTCTTGAAATAAATTGAGTAAGCATTGAGTTTGCTTTCTTTACTACCGGTTCAACTTGCAAATTAACTATTTGGGAATAGAAACAGAGAAAATGGGTGCAGTAGGCCATTCAGCCCTTCCAGCCAGCACCGCCATTCAAAATGATCATGGCTGGGGGCGCAGTGTGTGTGTTTCCATGGGGTTGTGTACCACACTGCCAGTGGGTGTAGCAGGGTCGGGGACACTGACCTCCAGAGTTCGGAAGACTATCTTGCTGCGGTTTTTCTCCGCCTCTTTATTGGGCAAATCAGATTCTTTAAACTTGAGAAACTGTCTCCAGAGAACCTGTACAACGAGACAAGTGATGTTCAGTCACAGTCGCCAGAGACAGGCAGCTCCCCTCCTCCCCTACCGCTTCCTCTCCCCTCCCCTCCCCCTCCCATCTGCCCCTCCCATCCCTCTCCCCCTCCCGCCCCTCATTCTCCCCTCCCCATCTCCCCTCCCCCTCCCCTCGCATCCCTCCCCTCTCCTCCCCGGCGCCCTCCCATCCCTCTGCCATCGCCCTCCCCTCTTCCCCTCCCATCCCTCCTCCCCTCCCTCTCCCCTCCCTCCTTCCCCTCCCCCTCCCTATCTCCCCTTCACTCACTCTCCCCCCCTCCCCCTCCCTCCCCCCCTCTACCCCTCCCTCCCCTCTACCCCTCCCTCCCCTCTACCCCTCCCTCCCCTCTACCCCTCCCTCCCCTCTACCCCTCCCTCCCCTCTACCCCTCCCCCCTTTCCCTCCACTCCCATCCCTCTCCCCTCTTCCCCTCCCATCCCTCTCCCCTCCCATCCCCTCCCTCTCCCCATCTCCCCTTCACTCACTCTCCCCCTCCCTCCCCCCCATCCCTCTCCCCTCCCCCTCTCTTTCCACCCCCCTCACACCCCCCTCCCATCCCGCTCCCCCTCCTGTCCCCTCCCATCCGGCCTAACTTCCACCCCAGGCTTCTCCCTGACCGCACCCCATACCCCCCCTGCCGGCCTTTGGGCTGTCCTCCTCCTGCACTCACCTCCATCTCCTGATAGGAGGATGGGAACCTCCTCTCCTCGAACGTGCTGATGTGGTGACGGATCCACTGCAGCAGTAGTGTCACCAGCTCGTAGTATGCCTGCCACCTCAGCTCCACCTCCTGCACACAGGCAGAGACAGCGTCAGGGCACCACAGGTGTGGGCGGCAGGTGTGGGCGGCAGGCGAGGGCGGCAGGCGAGGGCGGCAGGCGAGGGCGGCAGGCGAGGGCGGCAGGTGTGGGTGGCAGGTGTGGGTGGCAGGTGAGGGTGGCAGGCGTGGGGGGCAGGCGTGGGGGCAGGCGTGGGTGGCAGGTGAGGGTGGCAGGCGAGGGTGGCAGGTGTGGGGGGCAGGTGTGGGGGGCAGGTGTGGGTGGCAGGTGAGGGTGGCAGGTCAGGGCAAAACCATCTGCCAGATGTGATGTAGATATGGTCAAGAACAAGGCATAGATGTGCAATGGATGGGAGGCAGGAGCACGTGGCCGGCGCAAAAGGAGATGTAGTGAGGAAACAGGTCAGATGTGCTGTGGGGCTGGTCAGGGTGATGGGCCAGATGTGCTGTGGGGCTGGTGTGGACGGTGGGCCAGATGTGCTGTGGGGCTGGTCAGGGTGATGGGCCAGATGTGCTGTGGGGCTGGTGTGGACGGTGGGCCAGATGTGCTGTGGGGCTGGTGTGGACGGTGGGCCAGATGTGCTGTGGGGCTGGTCAGGGTGATCGGCCAGATGTGCTGTGGGGCTGGTGTGGACGGTGGGCCAGATGTGCTGTGGGAGATGTCATTTACGTGGGTAAACGTTGCTTCACAAACAGCTGAAGCGCTGGCCATTCTCTGCAGACTCCAGAGGCTGTTTATTCCCATCCCTGGAGACCACACCCCCTCCACCACCCCACCCCCCCAGAACATCGCCCTCCCCCAGGGTACACACGTCAGCCCACCCACCCTGTCCCAGCAGCACTCACATTGGCCCGGACCCCCGACTCCACACTGGGGACCCTCGGCAGCGCATCGTAGAGTGAGGACACATAGGTGATGATCGACTTCTCATCAGGATGAGGCACGTCCACATCTACAGCACAGCAGAGAATCAGTGGCAGACCATGCGACGAGGTGGAGGGGGGGAGAGAGAGCATGGGACGGGGGGAGAGAGAGCATGGGACGGGGAGAGAGTGCGGGGGACGGGGGGAGAGAGAGCATGGGATGAGGGGGAGAGGGGGAGAGAGAGGGGGGAGAAAGAGGCGGGAGAAAGGGGGGGAGAAAGGGGGGGAAGGGGG